>NC_052120.1:8084975-8162585 GCF_012273895.1 Zerene cesonia | reverse complement strand
GATAGTGTCAGACTTTGTGCGAAATATTTCCCGAATATCCGATTGGTGAATAGGTGGTTCAATACATAGTTTTGAGCTATTATAAAATTATAATCCTACTTATATTATACATGCGAAAGTTTGTGAGGATGTGTGTATGTTTGTTATTCTTTCACGCAAAAACTGCTCAACCGATTGCAATCAAATTTGGTACGTAGATACCTGGACAACTGGAATAACACATAGGCAAATTTTTATCCCGATATTACAACAGGATACGGACTTACGCGGGCAAAACCGCGCGGCGCGGTCTCAATTTATTAAAATTATATATAAACTTTGAACTTACTTTATAAATTATTTATTAACTTTGAAGTAGTTGCAGTCTTTGTTGTTTTGGTATATTTTCCTCCTCAGTGGCCCATCTCAAAGCATAATGGTAGGGATCCTGTGATCCGAGGGGGTCGTGGACGAATTATAACCCCTTCTCTAAAGCGGCTCGACAGAACACAGTGGGGTTTTGGTCGGTAGGAATCCGACATAACCCACGAATTATCTCCAGAGGCCGTGGGTATCTATGCAAGATTTCCCCACTTAAAAAAAATGATCCTGGGATCTCCTATGGAACGCACCAGGATCATACGACAGAGGCCTACCTCCATTACTCACCCACACTGGAATTAGTACTGTTTTAAAACATTACCGTAACTGTCAGTTACATTTACATTTTTTTCCAGCTATTCAATACCATCGCTTTCATTTCGCTGTCTTTCCTGATATCTTTCGCGGTGACCGTCCTTATTGATGCACCATTCTCAACACTTACGAAACTAGCAATTGGAGGAGGTTAGTATTTTAAACATAAGGCATTAATAAATTCACATTCACTTTACCTTCTTAACTCTTTTGCATATACATCGGCTTGACCGAGGTCCTACATTAAATTTTATAAAAGTCGTAAAGTTTATTTATCATGTTTTTATAATTAGTTTCACGATATTATTAGACCTCACAAACGGTGTTTTCCAAATAAGCTAGATAACCGCTGCGCAAATTGAAATTTAAATAAAATAAAAAGTAAAGATATCTATTGAATTGATGAAATTTTTCCTTATGATAACTACTGTAATGTATGCAGTAATTAAAAAATTACATGTATTGGTGTGTGTTTCAATTACCATACACATTATCATTATTCGAATTTTTTCTAACAATTGGATTTTATTTTCAGGTGTAAAGAAAAGTCCTCCAGCGCCCGTAATCGAACCTGAACCAAAAAAGGACCCAGAATGTCAACCTGAATCAACTAATGGGACTAAGGCTGAAGAGAAATCAAATTTATAATCTATAGGATACAATGGTGATACTAGTGAAAAAGATGCGACTCCGAATGAGAATGATGCTATGAGTGTGACTCATTCAACTCTCAGTGTAGTGTGACGTTAATTATCTATATTATATAATGTAGTTGTATAAGTACTAACAATACTGTGCCAACGAGAATACTTAAAGTAATTTTTGTTGTATTTGTTGATTTAACCGGACTCTGATATCAATCTAATCGAAATTGGAACATGAATAATAATAGCATTGGTTTAAAGTCTTAATAATTTACTATTAAGGGTCAAGATTGTTATGATGGTGTAGTCTGCTGAACTGATTTAAAAGAAAGAAATTTGATACATGGATTATGGTATAGAAAAAAATGGCTGCTTTAATAATAAAAGGCAGCATTAGTTTATCTCAAACTAACTTATTTGTGGCCGTAGTGCCGTAGTTCATTAAATTATTAGAAAAAAGTAATAATGTCAAGAAGCATCCACTAACAGTCGCAGATTATTGTAAAACAATTTCGCACGGAGACATTAATTTTATTTTTCATATGATACAATTATATTAGTATTTGGTTCTATATTAATTTATGGTTTTATAGAAATGGTATGATGACATAAGTGGGAATAAAAAAATATGCTATAGGAATAAGATGTATTTGAGGCTATAAATAATAAACTACAGATATTATGTAGATCTATGTATATATTAAATAGTAGAAATCTATACTATATATACTAAGCAATTTTGTATTTGAGCGACATTTTGCGCTTTCATTATACTTATTATGGAGATTAGAAGTATTCTTTGTATATTATTATGGGAGAAGGAAGAATTAAAAAAAATGTTTTTTGTTTTTAATTTGCGTATTATACTAAGAATCAATTGTGACCTAAATCTGCGTGACTTTCAGACAGATTAGTATTTATAGTGATTAAGATAATATGTCTGCTGTCTACGTTGGAATAAGGACGGTCTTTATACAATGTTCTTTATTGCATATGTAGTATCTTGAGATATTCATCTAAATTGGCTTAATGATTCAATATATTATGACGTTTATAATCGTGTCAATTGCCTGTGATTCACGATTACTAATTTTTATCATAAGTGTATTGTCCAGATCAATATAAGATAGTTTGTATTGATTAGTTCAAAGAAATGTATCGTTGTTTTATCAACTGAAAATTAACTAAATTTGTATAACTATGAGTAATGCTTTCTCTGGCCTGAGTCATAATTAATACGCAACGAAATAGATTATCTCATTGTCTTAACTTATCCTTAAATTGTAAAGTTAATATTCCAACAAAGCATGATGTAAATAAATGCCAGGACTCCAATGCTAATCAAAGTGACAATAAATTCAACAACAATTGTTTTAGACAAATGTAATAAACGTAGAAAGTACACGCAATGTTTGTTTTTAATCCAAAAAGTGAAAAGGCTGGGAGAAAAATAACCTATTGGTATTAAAATGGTGATAAAATCAGAGCTTGTAAATTTGTAGATATGATTATAAAAACAAACGAGTAATTAGATTACGCAGAATTCGCGGAAGGTTTGCATGACGTGACATTTAAAAAATAAGCTTACCTATACCTAAACAAAGATAATGATTAATTAGTGGCAGTTATATTTTTGAAAAAAGATGTCAAGAACCAATTAAAACGCAATTTTACGCCGTCAAAAAATGTTTACAGCATCACTATAATTTACCTAAAGTAACTATTAAAGTCGACAAACCTACGGTCAGGTTAAATTAAATATTTTGTAACCTAAAAAAAAACTTCAAATAATATGGCAACTACGTATTTGACACGTATTATTGCATAAATTTAAATCCTTTTTATCAAAGCGAATCTTTACATGAGGATTGATCAATTTTAGTTCAAGAATAAATACGCACATCTCTGAGTTCATAATGTCTTTATCGTGCCCACTACGTATTAAAATATAATGTGAAATATGGAAACAGGAAATGAAATTTACGGCCATTTTATCAATACGGTAGTAACAATGGGGAAAAGCACATAGTTATTTATAGCCCACAAATATAGTGAAGTGCAATAAAAATTATACAACCCGATTAAATTCCGTCAATTGAAATGATACCGTTCTGCTGATATAATTATGATTTATGGTTGCTTCTGAACTAGTAGCACAACGTGGGTTGATTTTAATTACATTATAAATATGTTAGATTTTTTTACTTTGTCTTTATTTTTTAACTGCTGCGATTCGAAAAGCCGCAGAAACTGATACTCTTCTAGAAGTTTTCTGTCCATTCAGAACAATCAAACAGAATTTAAATCATTGGTCAGAAATTTTCCTGTTAATTTACCACGTATGAAATCCATACAATATTATCGTTTATTAAATCCTTCTTGTTGTATTTAATCGTTTTTGAATTGATATCATGAAAATCCGGTACTTCCTTTAGCCGATTTGTTTAGTTTATCGTTAACTGTTGGTAATCTTTTTACAACGTTTGATTATATCAATGGAGCTGGTCTATAATATTTATGTTTCGATAGTTTTATAATAGACTGATTGTATATAATTCGTGAACTGTTATTAAGCTGTTTTGATAAACTTCTTGAAATATTAAATAATGTATAATAAATCTACTCCTTTTATTTTGTACTCCTTCAACAAAAAATATTAAGATTCTGCAAATATCTTTAAGGCATTCTAAACATCGTCGCGACAAACGAACTTACCTACATTTTCATTATATCAAAATTCGTACAGTTCGCAGATAATTATGGGACTTCTTGATAAAAGGCTATATATTGATAACAGCATTAGTCTTCTTGATTAATATACCAGATGTTAAGCCCAGTACAGCAGTACTTTAGCAGTATTTAAGCGCAGCGTTAGTAGTAAAAGCAGTATGTAAATTCGGTATAAATATGTGGAATTATATCAGACGTGGATTTATATTATGGTTCATTGTTGTTGTGAAAGCACAAATCCATGGTCCATCGGAGGTGCCGAGGGATTCGTTTGATCAGCAATTGTACGAATCAGTGCTTGATCCTGAGTTATGTCGGCGAGAAATGTTGCATATGGTTCTGGAAAATCAGATGCTCTGGCTGCAACGTAAGTTAGAGTATATATATTGTGATATCTATAAGTATTGATAGTTATACTAGTGTTCCGCCCACGTAAATAAAGGAAATAGACAGCCCGAAGCTATTTCCACATCGTTCCACATTGCCATGGAAATTCCAAGATTAAATCATATCGAATCTAAAAATCTATGTACCAAATTCCTTTTAAATCTGTTCAGTGGTTTAGACGCCAAGAACAGATAGACAGAATTACTTTCGCATTTATAATTTAAGTAGAGAAGTAAAGATTACTAAGTCTAATGTGCGTCTAAATTTTGGACGGTATCATAAAAGAATGTCGTGTTGAACGGATTTATATTATATAGCTAGTTTCCTCACAATAAAAAATCTTTTTAATCTAGCTTGCAAGGTGATATATAAATAAATTAAATTGAAATGGAAACTTTGACATTAAGTATAATTTTTGCAATTATATTTAATAATTATAAACATAATTATGTGATTAATTTTTTATTTTGCTTTCATCATCATCATCAGCCCATACATGTTCCCACTGCTGGGACACAGGCCTCCTATGAGGGTTCAGGCCATAATCCACCACGCTGGCCAAGTGCGGGTTGGCAGATGTCGCATGTCGTCGAACTTTTGATTCTTGGACATGCCGGTTTCCTCACGATGTTTTCCTTCACCGTTTTAATCAGTGGTGATGTTATCCAAATGTGCAGATAAATTGAAAAATCAATTTATTTCCTGCATGCTCGCCCGGTCTCGAACCCCGACTTATCGATTTTGAAGTCCGAGGTTCTCACCACTGAGCCACCACTGCTCACCACACCTTCATGTCATAAAAACTTTAAAATATTAACGTACGTCGAAATATAATATGCTTTTTTCACTCGTGACTTTTTTTATATTATGACATAAAAAAAGCGTAACATAGCGTGCCGGTGAGTGAGATTCGCAGAGATAGTGCCTCTGCGACTGCGCTGCCCGCTTTTTTTCGATAAGGGTTCATGTAAAGGAAATAATTATTATTTCTTAATCTTATAGTGCAAAAATTAAACATATTTTTTTAAACACGCATTACATGTTTGAGTGAGTGAGTTATATTTTCTGTATAGTATATATTTTCTGTATATCTTTATCTGTATAGTAATCTGTGTAATAATCTTTAATATAATATGTAGTCTTTTGCTGTTTTTACGAATTATTTAGATATTATTTTTTGGTAGAGGAATGTTATATAGCTAATAAAACTCTCTAATTAATTACGGATTTTTTTGCATAATCTTTTTTGCATAATCTTATCTTATTTGCATATAACTCTAAATATATTAATGTATAGAATAGATAATTAAGATTTTTACCAATATTATCAAAGTACAAGCCTTTTGATGTAAAATTATAATACTTACAACGCCTTTTTAAAACGTAAATGATGTTCATAAATTCAACAGTTGATAATATTATCTTCATTTATAATGCGAATTTTATGTCGCATTCTTCACAAGATTGATGACACTACTAATAACTATTTTTTTAATCAGTGCATTAGCTATTTAAACAAGGGTCGATAATTTTCGTACTAAATGTCATCCCAAAATAAAATCGATGTAATAACCTTGTACCTTTTTAAGAAAGCCCAAAATAACTTAGCTAGTTGGGTGGTGTATTTATTTGAAATGAAATAATTTTCAACGGATGTCACTGAAGCTTTGTTCAAAACCATATCTCGGTCGCGGTATAATGTTTGAAGAGGTCCTACCATAAAATCGGTGCTCCACTATCTCTACGTCACACACTATGATAACATTAACGCCCCAAATAAGTAATATATCTCATTGCTGGGATTAGCATCAATCTCCAATTGTTGCATATTCTTCAATCGTTCTCTAATCTGCATGCCACAAAAGCAATCCCTCGGTTGATTGCTGACAAGCTTTTGTTAGAAAATGGATTGCTTGTTCAATCTATTAAAGTCGATTGCGAATTTTTTTTATTGGGAAAGATTATTAACATCGCGCTTTAAACAAAAAAAGGTGTCGCCAGGTGGACACCTAACTATTAAATGTTTTTATACTGCACAGACTATATACGAAATTTAACATAGTTTTGTGTACAACCTTTTTAATAAATAATACGATTAATAACAATGGCATTCTTCGAATTCAGAGTGAATAGACTTCTGTTCGAATAATTAAAAAGATATTCGATCTCTTATCCTTTGTATCGTACACTCACGCGGAACTCTGGCGTGTCACATATATCGATAATTTACAATTCCCTAGATAAGATAAGAACTAATTGCTATTTTTATTAAATCTCAGTTTTTATACGCATTACAAGACGAAATCGCGTACCGTACAGTGAACATGAAAACCATCTGCAATTAAAAGTGAAAGTGTTGTGAAAAATGGGTTACAAATATTTCTTAAGTATTTTTATTTTTAGTCTCATAGGCAATCAAATTGGGGCTTCAAAACTATTGCCTTCTTCGTTGTTCGACGATGATCGGTACGAGTCGGTTATTGATCCTGAATTATGTTTACGGGATATTGCGTATCTATTGCTCCAAAATCAAATGTTACTGCTTGAATGTAAGTGCAGAATACATAATGCCTAGCATGGGCCAATACATAAATCATTTTGTAAACACTCGATTCTCATTTTGAAAAATCCAGTTCGTACAAAATGATTTGTCTTCACAATACATTCGATACACACAAAACAGGGAAATTATAAAATAATTTTATAACTAGATATGTACAAAATAATTTTATTATTTACTAGCTGTTCGCCCGGCTTCGCCTATAGAACATACTCTGTGAAGCTACAGCTTTCTAAAGGTGAAAGAATTTTTGAAATCGGTCCACAGGTTTTACGTGAAAACGCTTTTGAACAAAGGTTTCTTTATAATATTAGTGTAGATTTTATTGCGAAATACGTAATAACCTATTTCATTTTAAATGTTTGGAACAGATTATTTAATTTAGAAATATATGACTTTTTAATTTTTGACCCGAGATCTCCTCGCGACCACGCTCGTATAGTGTTCGAAAGTGTTCGAAACGTTGTAAGTAATATTGCTTTGTGCCATCGCGTACACGTTAAACATTCCTTTACAAAAAGGTTGCCTGGAAGAGATTGCTCTTGAGCAATAAGGCCGCCTTATAGTGCATGTGTGCCGACATGGTCTTTTTTTTACAATGTCAATTTAATTTTCGGTAATATGTACTATAAAGAATAAATAAATAATATAATGAAAATCGAATCACATTTAAAATCGACTAATAAATCAAAATATATAATTTCTAAATGTATAATATTCGCGTAAAATAAAACAAAGGATCATTTAATATTCGTTATTTTTGCGACACATTCGATTAACTCCCACTCTGTTAAGTCGCTGGTATCAGCGAAAAAACCATTTTTTTCGTCATTACGTAATTAGACCCCTAAATCGCCATCCAACAGATCACCAAAATTTTGTGTTATCGTCTTCCGGTCTATTTTTGAGTATCTATCGATTGCTGACATTGGGATGTTTGATAAGATTACTGTCCGAAATTAGTTCGTTTTAATAATTATAAGTATGTGACAGACGTAGGTAATTAAGAACTCATTTGAAACACTGTTCGTAAATGAATTTCTTAAAAAAAAAATGCGGAGAAAATATTTTCGGCCAACCCTTTGTATATATTTATATTATAAATGGATAAAGTTTGTGAGTTTTAGTATTTGGTCACGTTAGGGATAGTATCTGGATGTAATGAATCGATTTCAAAAATTATTTCAACGTTAGTCATATAGGTATGTGATCCCTGAGTATTATGTACTTCATAAATAATGGCGGCCGGCTCCGGCAAAACCGGGGGGGACCGCTAGATTAGAATAAACACGTTAAATATAGGATTTAAATACTTTATTATTCATTAGATATAATGTGAAATCATCGATTACATAAATTATAAATAATTTTATTTATTTATTATACATTTCCATGTAGTTTACATTGATTGAATAAAAAAACTATAGACTATGTAAAGAAATTCTCATCTGTATTTTTAGCATTATACATTTGTAACTAAATTCATATTAGGAATGAAAAGAAGAACTACTGAAAATCAGCGCTGCGCATTACGCGTAACACATGCTGAGTAGTTACTCTTTTTAGCACCACACCAATTAGTCATAAGTTCATTTTTTTATTTAAATTTCACATTAAATAATGTTAAATAAACATTCTTTCTTCCTTTCAAAAGCATAATAAGTAAATAATTAGTACTTAGATTATTTTTCAAAAATCTATTCCAAAAGCTTTCACCTACGCCTATTCACATGAAAAAGTTTGTTAATCTATAACAATTGCGCATTTCATTAAATGAATAAAAATCCCAAAGAATTTAATAATACCTTGTGAAAACCTACAGATATTTTTTCCTTCTATTTATTGTTACATCATAAATTGATCACGTCAATAAAATTGTATTGATAGTGTGAATATCATAGATTGTATCTTCACTACTGTATATTATCCAACGTTAATAGGTGTTGTGTAATAACAATCAAACCTTATCATATATCATAGTTTGATTTTCGATTTTGTATCGAAAATATTAGCTATAAATCAATGTCAAAATGAACACCAACATTTTAAGCCGAATTAACATTTATTAAAAATCATCGTTAGTAATATAATCATAATATGCCAAATAATAAAATCACGAATTATTCAATGATTACAGTAACCGTATTGGTGCAATACTTATTTGCACAAAATGCTGTAGCTTATATGGCAACAGTTACTTCACAAATAAAATTACACGTAAAACCACTTATAAAGAATCTCAATTAATATTATAAGGCTCCATAAAACATACTTACAACAAAAATAGGTGAAAAAATATTCCACAAAGTGAGGGTAGTAAGGAAAAAAAACTACAAGCAAGTTGGATTATTTGAAACTTATAAAGAAATCCGCCTTCGTCAAAATTACCACCATGCCTAATTTCATTGGATAATTCACAAAATATTTCATTCTAGTTCTGGACGCTGGGCCTCGAATCCCGACTGGTGTCTTCCAAGGCAGTACCAACCATTTGGGCAATTATTTTCAATGTTTATCAATAAGAGAAGAATCTCTAGACCCGCCTATACAGGGCAAATATTGCTCGTTGAAAGTACCTTTGAATCAATCATTAGAGTTTCCCCCCGGTTCGGAATATGGTGATGTCAATGGAAGGCAATTACTGGCGGACGAGATACGGAAAAGAGGGAAGGACCCAGAGGTTTTACTGAAAGCTTTAGAGAAAAGTGGAGAGAATGGACCGTGAGTAATAAAGATGATTTTTTTTTTTCTCGGATTGCACTAGTATAGGTGGTTACTGTGTTAGTATTATGCTCACAACCTTTATATATTAAGGTGATTTAGAATAATTATAAAAGTAAATTATAAATATAAAATAGGATTTAGACATTAGTGATTTAGGTTAGGTGATTCGATCGTATATCGTATTCGGTCGCATAGTTACAATTTTATTATAATGTAGGTATATAGTACAGTAATATATTTCTCATTATCATGAAATAAATTCCATGTAGATTTAATGCGATAAATCATTTGCTATCAGAGCTATCGATCCTTTAAGAAAATTCTTGGGTCATAAACGCATCAATGAGAATATTATCTTAATCCCTTTAGTGTGTAAAAAAGATATTTAAATGTTTAAAATTTTTATGTTGATGATACTGTTATATAAAGTAATATAAACATTACTTTATATAGGAAAGAGTATTTTTGCAGAATTTAAATTTGCTTGTAAGAAATTATCATTTTTTTAATTATTAAATCACACTCCCTGCATATCTTCTAGAAATTTCATTGTTTGCATGAAATGATTTGAGTATTCAGGTTTAGTAGAAACGCTGTTTTTGCTTTTATTGCTTTGTAAATATAAAGAAGCACACATAAATGCAGACGTAATAGCAACAGCTATTCATTTCTTAATTGTAGCAATATAAAAGACTTATAATTATACTTTAATACTTTCCGTTCAGTTCGTGTGGTTACAATGATACCTATAGTTACAAACGACACAAACTTCTAACGATCTCTCTATTTTCAGAACTGGGTTCCTAGAATTCCTGTCCGCTATATCATATAGATATGGGATTTGCATACCGCAAACGTGTTCAACAGAAGAATGGGTAGCGAGTGCCTTAAGTTCTGTTGGTTTCGAATTTGAAGAGGTGTACTGCCGTCTTCCCAACGATAAGCCTTGGGTTGCTGCGGACTGGGTCGCCACGTAAGTTACATTGCATTATAATATATGGTCTGTGTACAGTGGGTAATTTAGCCTACGTATGATGGTAAAACAATATTTGGAAATTTAACGGTTTTTAAACGCGATTTATTCATTATATTATTAACCCGACGTTTCGAGCACTTTACAGTGATTTATTGATTATATTGTTTGAGTTGACGAGTCATACAAAAACTGTTATTTTTATAATCAAATCAGGTTTTTTAAAAATCACTATTTTTAAACAGAATCCAAATTTGTATTATCAGCAGACGGTCATTGATTATTTTAAAACTTTAATCGTAATGCTTATTTATAAAAATACAAATATTCCTTGTTTATAAGAGTATGAAATGAAGTTTTGTATAGTATGGAATATTATTTATTAGATGCTTAATTTTTGTCTTATCTTATATTCATGTAACAATAAAAATAAATTCACAATACTGAAAAATATACCATTCTTTGTATAAATCTCACACTTTATGATAGACGTAACATGGGTAATGTTACGATTATCTGTTTCGAGACTACAGATTGGTGACTTTCTTGTGTTATATCTTCGAAGTGTGGGCTCTTTTTCATCTATATAATATGTTATTGGACATTATCATAAAAATGTTACGGGTGCTACTACACCAGCTACTTAGTAGCCTGTTCTCGTGTGTTCGCCCGCGTAGTCAAAGGAAATTCCTATGGGAATGAACGGTAAATAGTCGCCTCTGTCACTCTCTTGCCTCTTAATTTTCTCCAGAGCCAAAATTCATAGCAAAAAGTACTTCCTTCGTGAAATTAAGATAAATCAAAACAATTCCGCAAATATAATATGTATTAGTATAAGTGAATTAGTAAGGATTGTTATTCAACAGAAGACAGAGAGAGAGTGATATTAAAGTGAAATATATTGACCGAGTACATTATGATTGTAAAAATGTCCAAAAAGTGTTTTGCTAATATGAAACAAAGGGATTCAAATGTATGTTATTGTTTCAGAGTTATCTTCTCATTGCTCACGCTGATCACACTATTGAGTACATGCTATGACCTCCATTGTACGTTTACATTGAAAAAAGGTAATTTGATTGATTAGATTTTTCACTATGTCAGCGTCTTTTATGCATTAAAATCAGAATCAATAAAAACATACAAATCAGAATTTTCTATTAACATTGGTCCACTGCATTGAATTGGTGAAGGAGTGAGGAAACCGGCATGTGATTTGTTATCCATTGAACCGTTTTTAATTCAGCCTGGTATATTCAAACCTGAATTTAAATAAACCCTGAATCTTAATCTTAATAAGCTGAAAATGCTGATTATCAAACCAGTTCAATCCGCTTGTATATGAGGCTTTTTCTTGTAATTATAGTAAATACACGTGGATCGATGATGATAGCAATTATCGAAATGCTTAATCCATATCAAGGTGTAATCCTTAAGCGTGTGCTGATTATAATTCTGCAATTTCCATATTGAATGGTAATTTTTAAGGACAATGAAATCAGAAATTTCCTTTCTTCACCCGTTCCAGTCCATTCCTTCTTGCCAGTCGTTAATCCTTTTCTTTTCCCTTACCCTAAAAAGGGCAGCGCATTCGCAGAGGCACTACCTTTGCGAGTATTCATGAGCGCTGGTGATGGCTTACCATCAGGCGAACCACCAGCTCAGTTGCCAAAAACATCTTGCCACAAACATTACAAAACTTTATAATGCTTCGAGCGGGGAAATTACAAAGTTGCACATATATAATAGCTGCGCCCCGCGGTTTTACCCGCGTAAGTCCGTATTCCGTAGGAATATCAGGATAATAAGTTGCCTATATGATATTTCAGTTGTCCAGTTGTCTGCGTACTAAATTTCAAAAGCAGCAAACACACACACATCCTTATAAACTTTCGCATTTATAATATTAGTAGAATTTATAAAAGTAGGAAGGATATAATACAGTAGGATTAGTAGGATTTGATTAAAAAATGTTAATCCTGTATTTATTTTTAGATCCAAAACAAATGAATCCCTACTTCAGAATATTCTCCGTGTACACGAACGCCCGTCGACTCACAACATTCACTAAGAGCAGCGATGCTCTGGAGTGCTTGGATGGTATAAGATCGTTATCCATGATGTGGGTCATCATTGGACATACGTTCTCCATGTATAATCACTTTACGAACCTTCTAGATGTTATAGATGTAAGTATTTACTGAATGATTCAAGGTCTACAGAGTTAGCGTTGGTTTACTATTACTAAAGTTACAGATATAGCACATAAAATGAATGGATTTGCTATTAAATTGTCATATTAATAATATGATCAAATAGAGTTGTTTAATAACTACGTAGTATAAAATAAAGTCGCTTTTTCTGTTCCTATGCATAAATCTTTAAAACTACGCAACATATATTGATGGGGTATTTTTAATAGATAGAGTGGTTCAAGAGGAAGTTTTATATGTATAATAACATCTATTAAACTACTCCGAATTAACGCGTGCAAAGCCGCGGGCAAAAGCTATTTTTTTATAAAATATTTGAGACAATATTTATATATAGTTGTAAGAGCATATTTTTCTGCAATATCATCACCATCAATCAGTATACTCGTAGTGTTCCCACAGCAGTGACCCAGGTCTCCTAATGAGGGCCCTAGAATATGATGTTGCCATAATAATATATTTATGAAACTAAAGTACGACTTTGTACTAAAAGTTAGTGGTAAGGATGTATAAAAAGCCACGAACGAGACGATTATGTTTGTTTCTTTTCAACAAAGTATCGCAATTGCAACACAAGCGCGTAGTGCGGTCGCTCACGAACTCAGTATTATGTTATCAGTGGTTTTACTAAGCTACTCCCTATGTGACTCTCTAGGCTCTAGGCACGAAGCAAGCCGCTTCATGCCTCCGTCTGTGCGACCTAAGGAAAATATACAAAACTAACTGCACACCCCGACACCAACCGGGTAGTCATTATCGTGATTGAAATAATATAAACTATCATACCTTTTAAGTCGAATCAAACAGCACATGGTGTGCAAATTTGATAAAAAGAAATTGAGTAATTTAGGAGTCCATTACGGACAAACGATGTGACACACAAATTTGAATAATTTATATAGAATAAGATTGAAGCAGAGAAAACTAGTATGTTCCGGATTTAATTTTTTTTTTGGAAATCATGTGTATGATGGATTAAAAGATAGCTATCTATATTATCATTTTTATTGATATATGTATTGCAATAATATAATACTAGAAATATATTTTATTAAAACATTTTTCATGTACGTTAATTATGATGAGTAATGATCACGTTTGTAAGATAACATAATGACATATTTTAAAAAGGTAAAATACAAGAAAGAGATTAAATTATAATATTAGTCATTTCCTCTCCATTTTTTATTTAAATCAAACATACACATAACAATTCTGATTTGTGATATGCTTGTAAAGCCCATTATATATATTTACATGTGTATATAAAATTCTCATTCCAATGTTATTTACCATACTCCTCTAAAATCCTGTTCTCTGTCTGAGAATCGACTAAAATCTATTTTCCATACCCCTAAATCGAAACAGTAAAAACAGTTTTTGGCGGTTCAGCTACTATTATTATAATAACCTTAGTATTCACTATTGAGCCTTATTATACTGTGGTTCAGCTCCTGTTAAAAAAAATAGATACAAACAAATATTTTATCGTATTCTTAACCATAACACCAGATTAAGTTATCCATAGATGGCAAAATTTGAAATTTTTCTACGTATTTTAATGTGGCAATTATTATTTATGTATTTTTAGTTCCTGGTTTCGGGTCCCGCTACTTTGATTCAAACCGGTGTATACGCAGTGGATACGTTTTTCACAATAGCCGGCATTCTTCTAGTATACACGTCAGTTGGGAAAATGACTTCAAGTAAGTTTAACGATACAAATCTAATATATAAATTTCTCGTGTCACAGTTTTCGTTGCCATACTTTACGATATTTGTAACATGATTTTGATGAAATTTTTTGTGCTTATCCGCTATCTATGAGAATCGGACAACATCTATTTTTCATACCCCTGAATGATAAGAGTAAGGCAGAAGAGCGTTTGCCGGGTGCAGCTAGTATTATTGTGTTTTCAAATTATAGTTTTATAATGCAAATTTAATCAGATCCGTCAGCATACTATTGTTTAGAATATGTTGAACAAACCTATTATAAAGGGAACGATTTATAACCTTAGTAGAACGCGCTTATGTCTAAAACTATTGGTTCAACTTGAAAAATAAGCTGATGATTAATATTGCAAAAGCGGGGTTTTATCTTCTCAAATTTATACGTATACGTATAAATTAGGCAAAAAGACGCGGGTTCGAATCCTGCCTCGTGAGCAAATTTTTTCAAATCTTTCAAAATTTCTCATCAAATTTATACGGTTTCAACACCTCATCCGAAATGTTTGATTTATATTAACTTCCTTTAAAAAAAGGAAAAATGTAAAATAAGATACTTAAAACACGTAGATTAATTATATCCATCATGATTAAGGGATTAACATCATCATTCTCATATTTTGATAAAACGATTATAGTATTTAAGGTTTTTAGGTAAGTACTTAATATAGACTTTCCTTAAAATAAAAAAGATAACAGTATTATTAACTGCTTTGATTGAATATGTTTGATACTAAAGGATATGGGTATTTACTTAGTAAAGAGTGTTTATGATTATAAAAAAATGAGAATAAAAGAATGTTGTATCATCAATCATCAAATATCAAATAAAACAAAAGCATAAGTTAATACCAAACAATGACGACCAATTAGAAATTTGATTAAATCTTAACAATTTTTATAGGGTCGCTTCTTCGAGGTCTGCATGCTTTTTATTTGAATCGAATTTTTCGTCTCTTCCCACTTTTGGCGGCAATCGTCCTTCTGGAAGCCTCCTTCTTCCATAGAATAGCGGATGGGCCTTACTGGCTGACTGTAGCCAGAAATACAGAGAGATGCAGAACCTGGTGGTGGACAACATTACTTTATGTGCAGAATTATGTGAACCCAGATGACATTGTGAGTTGTAATATCCATCACAAAAAGTTATTAGATTAAAATAAATGTTGCTAATAGACTATAAAGGATTTAAAATAATTAGTTTATGCGCTAAGACAGACTGCTTTTGGCTCAAAATGTTGGGTATTTTCAAGTCTAAATGATGATATCTTTCATTCGTTTTTATTACAATTTAATAATGTATTTTTCAGTGCATCGCCCACTCATGGTACTTGGCGATAGATATGCAGATCCATATTATATCACCTCTAGTATTATACTGGGTTTTGTCTGGAAAGAAGAAGGTTGCATGGACAGCGCTGTTTGGAGGAATTTTGACTATCTTGACAGCTTCCACCATATTCAACTTCTTTAAGGATATGCCGTCTAGTAACGCTAGTATCGTGTAAGTATTAGTTACATTCTTACATTAAAACAATCGCCAATCAAGTGAAAACAGTGAAATAAAATTTTCGCCGACATGTATAACATAATCTGATGTAGAAATGGTTATTAAAGTAACTTGCTTTGCTATATTAATTTTTCTCCTTCTTCAGGAAACTTATCAGTTGTTTAATACTGTGTTCGAAATTGTTTTCAGTCGCTTAGATGAACAAAGCTATTACATGAACAATTTCTATCAAAATACTCTTACAAGAGCTTCTTCGTTCTTCTTCGGTATGGCACTCGGGTATTTACTGACTATCACAAAGGGAAAGAAAATAAAAATGAACTGGGTAAGCCTCTCAAGACTTATGTAAATAATAACAATTACTTTAATATTTAACAAGATGAAATTACCTAATTAATATAACTTTATATTGGAATTAACAACGTCTAACTCAACAAAAAATTCTATGAAATTTCGCCACTTACGTATTGTTTCTTCGAGATATTTAGTAATACTTTTAATATTTCAGGTGGTTGTTATTGCAATGTGGATGTTATCTTTAGCGATGTTCGCTGTTATTTTCTACTATACCTATGAGATAATGCAATTAGACTGGGATAATCAAATCTTTGACAATTTTTACAACTCCTTCGGTAGACCAATTTGGTCACTAGCATTGTCGTGGGTTATTTTTGCTTGCATCCATGGATATGGAGGTGAGATATAGAATAAGTAAAGTTATTTATATTATGTATTGAATTTTTTACATAACCACAATTTTTATTAATGTGCGGGAGAAGAAAGAAGGCTTTCCATACAGTCTCCATTCCTAATTTCCTGATACAGCTGGAGAATATGGGTGAAAGGGGTCTTCACAGACCCCTTTCACCCATATATAGATTAATTATCAGACTTCACAAGTAGGATGCAGAGTGTAAAAGTAGAAGGTTATGAAAATGACTGTTCAGAGAGAACATATTGCGTCCCACTAGGTAGAATCTTAGGTCCAAATTTTTTCCTTGTTTATATCAATGTATCATGCGGTACAAGCTGCGCCCCGCGGTTTCAAACGCGTAAGTCCGTATCCTAAAAAGTTGCCTATATGTTATTCCAGTTGTCCAGCTGTCTACGTACCAAATTTCATTGCAACCGATTCAGTAGTTTTTGCGTGAAAGAGCAACAAACACACACACATCCTTACAAACTTTCGCATTTATAATATTAGTAGGATTGTCTTACCTGGACTAGATCTTCTGATATTAGCTTATGATAATGTTTTACTGGTTATGAAATGACTTGTTACCTATTATAGCAGAGCACCTAATATACAAAAATACAGTCTAATAAATAATCGTTCATAGGTCCTGTAAATTGGTTGCTCTCGCATCAGATGTGGAAGCTACCTAGCCGCATCTCCTATGCCATGTATCTATTCCACTATTCCTTCATGTTTATTGCCGCGGGAATGCAACTGTCACCTATTTACTTCACACCAGCACAGTCGGTATGTATCTATTATTATGTACCTATTTTTACATTTAGAAATTTTGATGGTTTTCAACCGCGTCTTAGTCGTATATTAAGTATAAGTTAACTTAGTAATAGTTGATTAAGTATAAGTTACTAGCTTTTGCCCGCTGCTTGGCTCGCGTTAAATGTGGAGTAGTTTAATAGACGTTATTATTCACATAAAGCTTCCTCTTGAATCACTATCTATTAAAAAAAACCCATCAAAATCCGTTGTGTTGTTTTAAAGATATATAAGCATACACACATACGGAAAGCGACTTTGCTTTTTACTATGCAGTGATAGTGACAAATTGCGACGATTTTTCTTAGTTTTAAACATATGTTTTGCACACCATCTCTTTCTACCTCCGAGAAGACAAATCAAATAACATCGTATTGTAATATACACACATAAACAGAGAAGGAAAAGACGTATATAATAACAGATCCATTTGTAAAGGATATAAAAAATGTATACAATTTCAGCTGTTTGATTTCATCGGGCACTTCACACTGGCGTTCGTGGTATCTTTCTGCGTAACGGTTCTCATCGATGCTCCATTTTCAACTGTTACAAAACTCATCATGGGAGGAGGTATTTTAAAATAAGAATTTTATACAAACTTAGCTATTTAACAAACACTTAAACAAAAGAAATTTGGTGAAATATATGAAAAAATAAATAAACAAATATTATATTATGTTAAAGTATTTTTGATATCTAATTTTACGTCATAAGATAATTGAAACAGCATTGACAATTTTTGTAAGAACAAAAATTAATTATTTTTTTCAGGACCCAAGAAGAAACGGCCGCCTCCTCCAATAGAAGCCAAGCCCTCAACTGAAGCTCAAATTGAAAATGGAACGGAAGTTGATGCCACAGACAAAAAAGAATAACCGAATTTAAAAGATTAAGTGATATAAATTTATGAATAACTACTAATCTTAGGGATTATTGGTGGAATAAATGCCATTAGGGTAGGTAATATTTAATTTCAATTTGTATAGGGAAAATTTGCTCTCTGTCAGTGTATTTTATTATCTCACATAAGAGAATTAACCAAGCAAATGTAAACTTTAACACTTTTATATTTGCTTGGTGAGCTTTTTCTTTTAATTATCAATTGAAACTTATGCTCAATTATATATCCATCGAAGTAATCTGTCTAATGAATTCTAGTAGGTAAATATTGATTATACTACTCATTTAACGAACGGAGGATGTACAAATTGTTATTTAATCTTTAAGAAGGTTTACTGGGGCAAATTGACTAAGGTAATCTCAATATTCTGTTTTTGTAAATATTATATACATACCTCTTTATAAATATTATTGTAATCGTTAAATAAAGTGTTACATATACAAAACATTTTACTTTTATTTAATCGGTATAATATTTAATATTTTATTGTATTAAATCTGTATTTTTTATTTTTTGTGAAAACGCCATCTTTGTTTTCGCATGGTTACTATCATAACATTTTTATTATAGTGACATCTATTGATGTTTTCTTTAACTAAAGTGAACATATTTTTATATTATTTTAATTTCTTTTATGAGTTTTGAAGAACATTTTAACTGAATGGATTGGATCAATTTGAATCAGTACCTGTTTTTTTGCTTACAAAGTCATTTGTGACTGAATATATTTTATGACCAATGTTTCACGCTATTATACATAAGTGACATCTGTTAATATTAATACAAACTACGTTAATTATTAACATACTATTGTGTTGTTTTAGTTCCAAATTGTATTGAGCAATGGGATGATGGGATGAATGATGGTTCTTGATAAGTGTACGAAATTTGAATGAAATCTGCATGTTTAAAGTGAGAAATAAGGTGTTTTCGTTCATTATTGTTTTCAGCATATATTAAAAATTATTTGTATGATAGATATATAACTCCAATCGAGTACACGAAAAATATGGCACAAAGCGCCCCACGCTTTTTTCACAACAATACTAGTATTTTTCATTCATTATTATTTTCAGTTTGTATTAAAAATTATTCACAACAATATTAGTATTTTTCGTTCATTATTGTTTTCAGCTTATATTAAAAATTATTTTATAGTTTTTAGTTTGATGTGCTTGAAAAGCGTGTTTTTTAGTTTTTTTAAACTATATTTTATTTTATAGTTTTTAGTTTGATGTGCTTGAAAAGCGTGTTTTTTTAGTTTTTTTAAACTATATTTTATTTATAAATGCTTATTTTAATACAATAAGTTCTCATATCGCAATAAGTTTCTTTGTTCTAACAAAATTTGAAAATACTACTGGCACATAAAAAAAGCGCCATGTTTCTGATTGGCGGCAATTTGTTTTTATTCTAGAAATTAAATTCGAAATTGGTTCTGAATTCTATAAGTGCGTATTAACTTTTAGTCGTTATCAATTATCTATACCTTATAATTCAGTGTAGAAAATATTCAGAATACATACATCAGCGAGTCACTTGATTGATTTTATGTAAATAGCCATTTAAATTTAAAATACAACGACAATATAACTCACCTAAGTAGGTAAGTTAATTGTCGTTATATATGCAATTAAAATTATTTAATTCTTGCCAATCTCATAATTACCTAGGAAGTTTTAGACTACTAGGATTGTAAGTTTAGAAAATATTTCTTGTCTATTTGACATCACCTTTCAAGATTATTTCATTTAGCTCTATAGCAGGTAGCTATCAAAACTAAATGTTCTCAAATTAAACAAAACCATTAATTTTATGTTGTCGGCAACATAGAATTTCAAATTTGATATCCTATCATTTGATATCAATATTGAGAGATTTGTGCACTAAGAAATTTAAGCAGATACCCTCATCGCTTAGAAAATAGCCGAGATCTTCAAACCTCACCTCTAATACAAAAAGAAAACTTAATTCAAATCGCTTTCTATACTATTTTTCCTAGCAATATTTCCTTACCTATGCCAGTCCTTTCCTTTATCACTCTTGACAATCCTTCCTTCATATATCATTAAATGAAATGCATTTCAAGTCAGCAACCTATTTATAAGAGCGTATCTACGTACTACAAAATCTTTCGCCTATGCAACTCCATTGCTGACTATAATATACAAATATAAGTAAATGTTTTGATAACCATTTTCGAGAAGAACGAGCCTGGGTGTAACAATTTGAAGAATATTAAATCATCATCACATTACAGGGCTGATTTATTGTTAATATTTAAACTGTTATTGTGAAAAAACGGTTTCAAAGCATTTCAAAGCATTTAATAGCGGTAGTTCACCTACGTCATACGCTATTGCTATTAGCGACGATCTGATAGAGATCCTATGTAGATTCTGTGTTTCTAAATCCTTTTACAATTTTAGAAACATACAATCTATACAAAAAATTATTGTGTGTGTTTATATAAGTTATACAAACCTTAAAAACAAGCCGGAAGCCGACGTACAGAACCTATTTTAATTTATTTAATGCAGAAATTTATTAGATACCCATCTAATATTAATTTTGTTCTAACCGCATTAAAAACTTCATGAATAAAAATTCATGAAGAAACGAAATAAACCTGCTAAACCTCTTTTTAAGTGTTATAATTAACGATAAAGTATTTTTTGCGTTAGGATCCTTAATAACCAAAGACGTCATGTGTATTATATGTATGATGTGTAACTATTGAAGTTGATTTTTCTACAAGTTTCACCGCACGAAAAATTATTTCAGTTTTTAGCTATTTATTGTGTTTAAAACTAAATACGCTCTTAAGTCCAAAACTTCACTAGACATTCCTCTAAATTTTGTTTTCTAAAATGGAACTTTTTCAATATTCATGAGACGAGTAATGAAGTTCGAAGTCCGATAATAACATATAGTTTGTTATGAAGAAAATGTAAGTACAGTTGTATATTTGCATGCATGCAGTTATGCGGTAGGCTAATTTCATTAATAAGAACATGCCATATCTTCCGATTACATCAATGCCCTTAGATGATAATAAAATTACAAATTGCTTTAGGTACCTACCACATCTGTGAGATACGGAAACAAAGAATCGTATGATTTGCAATTATTGTAAACAATAGTGGCAGATATCATCAGCAGCTGCGAAATTGGTACGTTCTTATCGTGTTTTCTTTCTTCGGCGGTATGTTTGTATATATGCCATTTTAGTCTCGATTTTAACTCATTTTAATCGGAAAGATTTTATTAAATTTTATGCACTGGTGAATGGTCGGTGACAATACAATAATTACAGAATTAAATGGTTTATTTATAAGAGCAAATGATTACAACTAGACAGTTTAGTTGATTAAATAATCAAAGCGTTTTTTTTTAACTGATTTTATTGATTTATAATAAACTTAATAGTAATTCTGATTGACCGCCTCCTTGGTAAAGTGGATAACGCGTGAGCGTAGAACCGAGGGGGCCTGGGTTCAATCCCCGGTGGGGATGCACAAAAAGAATGTGTCGGTCTGGTAGGATACAGACGGCTGATCACCGAATTGTCAGTGAAGAAAATCGATCAGCGAAACAGATGTACATCATCTGCCCCATACCCCACTAGGGGACACGGGACATCACTTTAATAGTAACTCACCTACTCGTGAATGACACTCAGTATTTGGGTCCGAATTATGATAATTTGAAAATAAAAAATATCGCAATATAAACAGAATAATATTTAAAAATAATTATGTTTCAATAATATTTTCATCACTGTGTAAATGTGTTTCGCTTCTAAATCTAGGTTGTATTCTTATTAGTTTTAAAACATTTAAAGGAAGTTTAACTTTTATATGATTAACCCTCGAAGCAAAAAGAGGGGTATTATAAGTTTGACGTGTGTGTCTGTCTGTACGTCTGTCTGTGGCATCATACCTCCCGTATACATTGATTTCAATTTAGTTTTTTTTTTTGCATTAAAGGTGACTTATGTGCGAGTGTTCTTAGATATGTTTGATCAAAATCGGTTGAGCCGTTTGAAAGTTGTGGGGGATGAAAGTGGGTATATTAACCGAATGTCTGCAAATATACTAGGATGGGGTCTCAAATAGCTTCGTATAATGAGAAAGTTGGTTGTTATCTTTAGCCTACTTGTAGAAAGAACAGGAGTCAGGGGCTTTTAAATTTAAATTTTATTTTTTATATTTTTACAAAAGTACTACTACTTATATAAATTGTGGGGATTATTAATTTAGTCGTATTAGTAACAGAGATCTGCCCTTTAGATGGAAGGAAATGATCGATTGTATATTTATAAACTTATCTGTAGTACGTCATTATTATCGATAAAGATCCCAAATTGTATAAATGAATTTCTCACATTAATTAGAAACCAATACAAAGTGATAATTGTGTCAAAATGTTAATATTATTTGTAATTTTTATGTTCCATATTGTTAGTGCTCATATTTCATTAAATTTATATCCTCCTACAACGGGATTTGATAAACATTTGTATGAAGACGCATTAGACTCGGAAGAATGTCAGAAGCAGTTAAATTACCTGGTCAGGAACGATTCGTTTTTGTTGGCGCAATGTAAGTATATTTTTCAAAATCAAATAAAATGATAATTATTAATAAATAATAGTTAAAAAAAACTAAAAAACATGCTTTTTATAGAAAACCGAACTAAAAAATATAATAGTTAAAAAAAACTAAAAAACACGCATTAAAAAAAATCATATTTTGCAAATTGAAAACTGGAATAATTTTATCAAATTAGTGTATTGTCATCGGTCCTCAATAAATCTACAAAGTTTGAACGAAATCTGGCCGTTTAAAGTGGGTCAAAATCGCGCCCAAAGAAGTCGGTTACAAACAAACATACAGGTGAAGCTAATATAAAGCGTGTAACAAAAAATAATTCACCTTTGAATTGTTACAATTAAACCAAACTTAAATAGTACCACGCGGGAGGCACCGGCTTCATCAAAATCGGATCAGCCAGAATCAACATTAATTCAACCAGACTAAAGTTCTGAGGTAATAAACCCAAAAAGTACAGTAGTAGGTGTAGCGAAATATGTTTTCACACACGATGAATTCTAGAATGAATATCCTAAAATACAAGGCATCCTATTCTTTTTAGTCCTAGATGCTGGTTTAAGAATCCCAAGAGGTCTATTAAAAGGGAATACACTAGATATGGGAAATTACTATCAATGTCTTGAGATAAATCAAAGTGTAAATGACGAAATGGACATAAGTGGAAAATACTGTGTGATACAAACAACTCCCCGTTCTGAGTCTAGAAGTAAAAGGCATATTCCACAGTGGCTTAATCCGGTGGAGCAAGTATTAAGTGAAAATGAATGGAAATACATCGAACAATACGAGATGAATAATGAGCTTGGTAACAGGTAAGATGTGGATATTATTTACTGTTTAGAAAAGCGTTAATTATTGTTAGCTTTTGTAGGAAGAATTACGAAGCATAAAATATAGATGGAGCAAAGAACATCAATTGGATGTTATCTTAAATATAAAATACGTAGGTAAGTATATTAAAATGAAACATGAATTCAGAAAATAAATACATTTTTATATAAATGTTACAAGTCGGAGAAGTAACATTTTTAAATGAGAGACAAGAGACTACGAAAGTGCCTCGCGGCAGTTTATTTATTATATGTGTCATACTGAGACAAAGGCAGGAAAAAGTTTGTAAAAATGTGTTTGTTTCAGGAATATGATATCTATTTTATCTAACGCTAGGCTGAGATTAGCTTTATGTATACCAAAACCATGCACAACAAGAGAGGTTATAGATGGATTGCTATTCAATTTTACTTCTGTGGGATTCCAGTATGAGGATAATTTTTGTCGTTTGCCAAACGATAAACCTTGGGTTACAGGAGATACTGTTGCAGTGTACGTATTTACATAATATTTCAATTATTATTGTCCTATTTAAAATTCTGTTAATTTTTACCGATAATTTTTTATTATGACCTCACATACTCTGTGTAAAATTTATTTATGTATCTTTTCAGTACAATTTTAGGGCTTATTGGTTTTTTGACAATTATCAGTACAACTTACGATATTGTGATTAGCCGAAAGAGTGAAGGTAAGCCTAAAAGAATAATTTAGCATTATTAGATAGGAATCACGAACGCCATTTATACAACTATCCTTATCGATTTTCCATTGATACAAATCTGTCTATACTTATATAAATTAATGACGACTGTCTGATAAACAGTGGAATGAATGAATTAGTACTTACCTATGTAGATGGATTTATTGAATAAGAGATAATAGCATAATAAAAAAATAAATAGATCAGCTTGGATTATAGGGTCAATAGTCATGTGTATAAATAAAAAATATTGTAATGATAACATATTCTCTTGATTAAAGACGCGTTCTCAAAACCGACAAAAATAAGCTAGCATTGAGTACCTATTTATTGATGAAATGAAACAATATCAAATAAGTTATAACTGCCACAAAGAGATTACGTCTACTAACCTAATCTCAGCAATCTTATACCTTTAAACGAGGAATTCTTGTATATATTTCGTATATATATATATATATATATATATATATATATATATATATATATAATTGGAATCTCGGAATCGGCTCCAACGATTTTCATGAAATTTAGTATATAGGGGGTTTCGGGGGCGATAAATCGATCTAGCTAGGAATTTTTTTAGAAAATGTCATATTCGTGTTTTATTCGTGTTTTTTTTTTCCTGACATCTATTAGTGAATAATAACTACTACTATTTTAACTACTATTTTGCTTCGTAGATAGCTGGACAACTGAAATAGCACATAGGCACTTTTTATACCGATATTCCTACGGGATACGGACTTACGCGGTTTCAACCGCGGGTCACAGCTAGTGACATCTAATGTGAAAATAATTATCTGTTACCACAACGTTCAAGATTTTCAAATATCCGGGATTAATTTACTCGCGAAAATATTACAAACAGTCTCAGGAAAAAATTTAAATTTTATCTAATTCTTATTTTCACGTTTTTTACCTATGTACATGAGGTTTAACGTGTGTTTTTAAGGGTTTCTTAATTTGTGTTCTTTTTAACTCCAGATGCATTGTATAGAATGTTCTTACAAATAAGCGTCCTGTCATCGCAATTGTGTGGGCGTATTTCGGTAGCATACAGAAAACAAATTCGTTCTGTTCACTGTGAAATCTTTCTCTTTTCAGAACGTATAATATTTAATTTTCCTTTTTATTACGTTCTTCTTTGACTGTCATAATACGTGTAACAATTTTTATCCTTCCATATGGATACATAATAGATATATAATTGAATGAAAATAAGAATGTTCGTTTTCTAAGCAGAAGTGATGATCTTAGCTGCAACAATTTATTAATATCTTTTTTCCAGATTCAAAGCGAGCAAATGAGATATTACAATCGTTCTCAGTTATTAAAAACTCCAAAACATTTTTCGCTATATCGAGTAAACCTGGTTCTTTAGAATGTGTAGATGGTATAAGAGCATTAGCCATGTTGTGGGTACTTTTGGGTCATTCGTTTTCGTCCCAACCGTTTACTCTGAATCCTTTTGAAGCTGGCCAGGTGCGTAAATATCTGCTTTTACCATAAGTAGCTGGAATACTTTTGCCTGTTTTTGTACATGAGTTTGCTTTGCTGCGAATCCAAATGGGCTTAGAATTATAGTTATAGTTTTTAGGTAACTTTATCGGCTATTTTTGTAAATTTAATTTTTAATTAAAAATTGTTTTCTTAAATGCGTGATAATCACGACCGACCGAATAATAATATATAAGCAATATCGTTTTGGATAAAGTTAATGCGGTTGAATGACGCGGTTAGGCGTTACTCATTTATATAAAAAAAAGCTGGTCGTTCGGGGTAGTTATTTGATAGTTTTTAACATTTTTATCAGCTACTAATATTTTAAAGCTGAAGAGTTCGTTTGTTTGTTTGTTTGAACGCACTGATCTAAGGTACTACTAATCCGATTTGAAAAATGCTTTCAGTGATACATAGCCCATCTATTGAGGAAAGCTATATATGTACCACGGGCGAAGTTGGGGTAGACCGCTTGTCCTATATAATTCTAATGCGCCACCCTTTGTTTTGATGAATTTACTGTGGAGAACCGAGTGTACTTGATTGGGATGTAACGTGGATCTTATTTGAAATTCTGTAGTGGTAAAACTTAAATAGCCTACGTTTCAATTTCCGATTCTGATAGATATAAAATCAAGGTATACAAATAGGACTGAGCAATGTTCAAGATGATATGAATGTATCTAAATGCTTATAGCAACAATTACTTTTGAAATAAGATAAGATAATATGTCGAATGTATAATTGATAATGATCAAGTTTTCTAATCTCTTTGGTGTTTATCTTTTTAAAAATGTTGATACATGCTTTAAAAATATCACCAACGTAATTAAGAAAATGTACATTAAGGAAAAAAACTGTACGACGGTAGACGCAGGTTCGAATCCTGCCTCATAATCTTTTTCTTACTATTCATTATATGTTGCAAACATTTAAAAATTGCACTTAAACTATAAAAAATATTTATAGATCTAAATTAAAGATATTAGATATTATTTCACGACCGTATCAGTTAGACTTACTAAATTTTTGTCCTGACTGGCAGAGTCTCTTTATGTGATGGAATCAATTACTAAGAGAAGATAAAGAATGGACTTTAAACACGCCTTACATTATTACATAAATTCAGTCAAATAGTGATTAAATTTCATTCATGAATATTGATTTTCCTTGCAGTGGGTGTCGTCTCCGAAAGCATTGTGGGTTGTGGCAGGGCACTTGGCTGTTGACACGTTTTTCATGCTCAGTGGTCTTCTTGCAGTTTATTGTAATGTCGGTAGAACTAACAGTTGTGAGTATATCCATAGGTACCTTTCTATTTATACCCAGGTTTTTTGACAGGATTCCAATAGTACCTACATAGTATAAAACAAAGTCGCTTTCCCCCGTCTGTGTACGTGTATACATTTAAAGACAAAACAGATTTAGATGGGGTTTTTAATAGATAGAGTGATTTATGATGAAGGTTTATATGTATGATAATATCCATTAAATAGTGGAATAATATTGATATTTTTGAGGTTTCTAATCTCATGTGATTTTTCAAATATAGTAGGAAATCTTCACGGTATTAAGTAAAGTACGAATTTAATGCGTGTGAAGCCGTGGAAAAAAGGTAATTATTAATATTTGGAAAGCCTGCCATTCATACGCTTTGCTTCAGTTGTAAATGCTTTAGTAATGACCAAATCGTTCAAAATAAAAATACAGTATTTATAATAACTTAGAAAAGGGAAAAATTAATATATGGCATTGAAATTTCTACGAAGATTAAATTAATTTTCGCTTTATTGTCACTTTTACGTAATTATTCTTATAGGTTTTTTATCTACCAGCATGTTACCCGGTGGCATATAATTTTATAAGTGTTTATGTTCACATAGTATTAAAGTCATAAAATTAATCTTTATTACCTCCTCTCGCTATCTCGATAGGCTTTATGTTTGAGAATTTCAGTAGGTAAATATGTTAAAGTGAATGTTTTATCTCAGATAACGGAATTTCTTGTGATTTTGTTAATTTATCCTTTATTTGTACTCGCTGTTTTAATATTAGTTTTTTTTCCTTTTGCTTACTTTTTTTCTGATAAAATTCAAAACCACATATTTATTTTATAAAATATAACAATCTGTGATAAGTAATAAGTTAATTATAAAAAATTATCATGGATCATTTTTTAATGCACACGATAAAAGTGTTGCAATTTTTAAGGTAATGCTTTAATACATGTTCTGTGATTTTATGGAACAATAAATCACATTGTGTGACAATAATACATGACTTTTATCATTGAATTTATTATGTAATATGATATATCGGTCATCGGTCAATATAATATGTTCACACTGCTGGGGCACAGGCCTCCTATGAGGGTTCAGGCCATAACCACGCCGGCCAAGTGCGGGTTGGCAGATGTCAAATGTCGTCGAACTTTTGATTCTACGACATGCCGGTTTCCTCACGATGCAAGCAGCAGTGATGTTACACATGTGTAGATACATTGAAAAATCAATTTATTTCCTGCACGCTCGCTCGGTCTCGATCCCCGACTTATTGATTTTAAAGTCCGAGGTTCTCACCACTGAGCCACAACTTTTGCTTTTAATATGATAATATATTAGTGCATATTATACTAATTTGTGTGCTCAGTTTTTTTAATACTTATTACTTATCTCTCGTTTCAGTGGGTCTTTTGAAAAATCTCCACAAGTTCTATCTCAATCGTCTCTTGCGCATGTTTCCGTTGCTAGCCTTAACGATTTTGTTCGAAGCGACTTTATTCAATCATATATCCGATGGACCATTCTGGCAATCTGTGGTCAATAACGCGGAGATTTGTAGAACTTACTGGTGGTCTACTTTGTTGTATGTTCAGAATTATTTGAACGCGGAAAATGTCGTGAGTATTAAATATCGATGTGAGTGACTAGCGCCCCGCAAAGGGTATAGCAGTTTTTGCGTGAAAGAGTTACAAACACACACACATCCTTTCAAACTTTCGTATTTATAATTTTAGTAGGATTTTCAGAGATATGATAATGCGTCAGAGGGAAAATTTGTTTTTTGTCTGATTTCGCTTAGGTTACAAACTATAAAAGCAACATTCTATTGAGACGAGTATTATTTATGTATTAAACAAATCGATAATAAACTTCGTAAGAACGAGTGTAAATTGCACCATTTGTATGACGCAATATACGGCTAAATGGCATTCATTTTACCTATCACTAATCACACATAGGTAGTATAAAGCAAAGTCGCTTTCTCTGTCCCTATGTCCCTTTGCATGCTTAAATCTTTAAAACTACGAAACGGATTTTGATGGCGTTTTTTTAATAGATAGAGTGATTCAAGAGGAAGGTTTATATGTATAATAAAATCTATTAAACTACTAATTAACGCATGCGAAGCCGCGGGCAGTAAAATATATACAAAATAATAATCTATGGAATGTGAAATGATAAAAATATGCGTTTATTGTTTTTAATCTCCTTTTAGTGTGTCGGTATAACATGGTATTTGGCTATAGACGTTCAATTACATATTTTATCACCTCTGGTATTATTTTGGGTGCTGAGTGGTAAACGCAAAATAGCATGGGGTGGTCTTACCTTCGCTCTGCTTGGTTCTATAGCAGCGGCCACTATTTATAACTTCATTAAGAAATTTCCTTCAAGCATGATGACGCCTAAGTATGTTGTTTCTATTTTGTTTTTTTTTTATTACCTTATTGTAGTTTCTTAATAAAAGTACGAATCATACATACATTTTACGATAGTGAAACAGTTGTTTGATAGTTTTAGTAATAAAGACTGCTTGTTTATATCAAATGTTAGACGCTTGTCCCGGCTCCGCCCGGATATCAATATTCCTTTTTCCCAAGGGAGCATTTAAACGGGATAAAAAGTATCCTCTCACCCAAGTCAGCTTATACCTTGTCTGTATACCAATTTTAATTAAAATCCGTTCATCATTTTCAGCGCGATTGACGGACAAACATCCAAACAATACTTTCACATACATAATATTAGTGTGATTGGCTTTAATTTCACAAAGAGGCCTGGCGTATAAATAATAATAATTTATCTTTTATTTAATATTTTTTTAATTTAAATATATTATTGAATTTACGTATACGTCATATATTTCAGTCGTGGTAACGAGTTCATGTATTACATGATATATTATTATATGAATACGCTAACAAGAGCACCACCCTTTATTGTGGGTATGGTGTTCGGTTATCTATTGCATGTGTGGCGTCAAGATAAATTGAAAATATCAAAGGTAAGGATTATTAGTGGCTTAAGATTCAATATGGGGTGGAGTATATTAGTTTGTTTGTATTAAGAAAGTACAGCGATTCTACAAAACTGCTCTATTGATGTGGTCAATTGATAATAAATCTCAGCCACAGCCAGTCACAAAAATTACTAACAAATTGAGGGTAGTTAGGTCGAATATTGAATAAACAACGTATAAACACTAAGACACCATCCCTACCAATGCGTCACGTTTTGTTAGGGAAAAGTTGATGACTATCCAATGAATATGAAACCAGATTCTTTAATATACTTTCAGAATAAACTTCCAGTGTTTTTATGTTGTGTAATGAGATAGTTTCATATGTTTGTAAATTTTTAAGGACAAATTGAGTACATTTACCTGGTGGTGGGTTTAATTCAAATATTTATTGAAATGTTTATTTCCGCAAAATATTATTCATTATTTACACTTATTTTTTTATTATTTCACAGATTATAAACTTAATAATCTGGATGTTAGTACTAGCTGCTCAATCATTAATCATCTATAGTTCATATCCAATCATGCAAATGGATTGGGACAATCAAACCGCTGATAGCTTGATCAATTCCTTTGTTAGACCAACGTGGGCCTTATGTTTGGGATGGGTGATATTTTCCTGTGTTCAGGGGTATGCAGGTAGGATAATTTAATTATTCATGTGTACAAAGAGTAATTAGTGTAATATATTTGCATGATTGCATTTAAGAGTTCGTAACGGTAGCTAATTTTGAAGTTTTAGTCAGAATAAGAATTAGCTAATGGTTATATAAGTAACTATGAATATATCTTGGTAGGATTGTTCATATTTCTTTTTCTTTTCATTCAAAGATTTTCCGGAAAATTGTGAGGGAAAAATCATTTAATAGATATACGAAGCATCAGTAATAGGTATCTCATATATTCATATGACTATATATGTTATAGTCGGAGCATTATATATAGGTCAATGTAATAGTCAACTCATCTGATTCTAAGAGTACAATTATTATTATTTATTTTTTTACGTCATCGTCGGCAATGGAGCTGGTGAGTCGCCTGATGGTAAACGTGGTAGCGCCCAACAACATGAACATTTGGAGAGGCATAAGGTCCATTGCAGACCTTACACGCCTCTACAAATGGATTGCCGACGTTAAACTAGGAAGGGATTAAGAAAGGATTGACGATAGGAATAAAGGAAAGGACTGGGAAGGGTAAGGAAAAGGAAATGGGCCTCCGGCTCCGGCTCCCCCACTCACCGTACGAAACACAGCAGAACGCTATTTCACGCCGGTTTTCTGTGGGGTTGTGGTACTTTTCCGGTATGAGCTGGCCCAATTCGTGCCGAAGCGTGCGCAACTACCACATATTTATACTCATATCATATATTAGTCATTTAAAGAATTTTAAATTGCAGTACCAATAAATTGGTTCCTATCTCTAAGAATGTGGAAGATACCAGCCCGTTTGTCGTATGCGTTGTACATAATGCACTATTCAATTATGGTCGTCATAAATGCTAGCAGAGTGGCCCCGATATATTTTACAGTTGGAAATATTGTAAGTTAATTTTATTTTATTTATTCAATAGCTGAACTAATAAGCGTAGTAAATGAACGACTTATATTAGTTTAGTAACACAGCAGTAATATATCAAATGTACCAGCGACGTAGAAAGGGGGGGAAATGAAAGGGAGTTGCAGGAATCGCTAATTTATTTATTAACTTAGTTACAGAAGTGTTTGATCATTATTTATATGTAAGGTTGAGTTTGCTTTTTGATCATCCTAATCTGGAAATCAGTTCATTCAAAAATAATTTCCTTCTTACGTGATTTCTGAGAATTAAGGGCCATTTTAGTACCTCTGTCGAAGCCGCGTAAACCACTAGTTTTAGATTTATATCTAGGAGCTGTTAAGATTGGTTTTAAAATTTGTCGGAAATTGACCAGTTTAGCTAGTATTTCATGATGGTTTAAAAAGCGATGCTTCCTATAGCTTGAAAACTTTCAAGAAAGTATTATAGCAGTGTCTCTTTATCTCACTTTAGTTATTTTTGTGACATATTAAATTGCTATTATCATTACGAATATACCAATAATAGGTTTTTCAATAACTATAGGATTATATTGTATAATCATTGCCTTACAGAAAGTACATCCGAAGATTATAACAGAATTAAGATACCGTGATGTTTTTGAATATTAACTTTTTTGTTACGTATTTATATTTTTAGCAAGAATCACACATTTAGAAATTAAAAACTTTTTAACGGATTTTAAACGCGATTTATTCATTATATTATTAACCTGACGTTTCGAACACTTTACAGCGAGCGTGGTCCCGGGTAATGTATAATACTCGCGTTAAATCAAACAAGAAAATACTAAGAATCACACATGTTTGTTTCTAAGTGAAAAAAAAAATACCTACATTATGGCAATAATTTTGTAAGGGTTTATTTTCTTTAGTTTGTACATTAATTATTTAATTTTAAATTACGCTACAAGGAGAGTATGATTAAAATAATAAGCATCTTTAAAGAAATAGTTTTTCCTGCTAATTATGCCAAAAAGTATGGGTTGCTATATTTGAAAATATTAATGGTATGTACATTTTAATTTCAGATGTTCTACTTCTTTGGGTATCTAGCCTTATGTGTTTTTGTTGCGATTGTCGCATGTATTCTCGTAGATCTGCCGTTTTCTATATTATTTAGAATTATGTTAAGTGGAGGTAAGTCGATTATCGATATTATTCAGGTTTCTGAAGCTCAAAAACCCTTTGACATTATTCATAATTGATTTTATAAAAACGAATTAGGTAATTCTGACAAGATTTCACGTAATATTTAACTTTATCAATTGATTTTTAACCCAATTTTTTATTATTTTCTGTTTAAATTTCAAACAAAAATTTGATAATGTAATCATATAATTTTTTTAGGAATGCCAAAGAAAAACAATGTCGAACCCTTGAAACCGGACTCCACCAAAAATGATAAAACTTTAGACTGAATAAAATGTTTATATTTATTCATTTGTTTTTTATTTTGTGTATGAACATCCTATCATCAACTTTCATTTTGTATTCAAAAATGAGCTACGTACACCACAACTTGAATATACAGACAAACATTTAGTAGATTATTTAAATATATTTATCAATCAATCATAGAATAAGGTTGATTTTTAATCAGAAGTTCTTTTTTATCTTCTTAAAATATACCTACACAACCTACATACTTACGGCATCACAATAGTTCGAATAATTTGGTAAAAACGTTGAAAGAAAATTTATAATAATAAGTTTATATGAGTCGAGCAGGCTTCGATACGAATTGGGCCGAATTTCCTTACACTTCCCAGTCCTTCCCTTTTTCCCTTCTTCAATCTATTCCTGATCCCTTACCCGTTGATAATAGACTACGCATTAGCGGAGGCCCTACATTTGAAAATATTCATGGCGGGAAGTGATCCACTTACTCTCAGGCGAACCATCAGCTCGGTTGCCTGTTATGGCATTAAAAAATGTTTTCCATATAATTTATGTAGTACATTAACAAAACACATTATCACTATTTTTTACATTTCTGTGGTATGATTAATATATTTTCTCCTACTGTTATTTACATATTTATTATTTTTTTATTACACTTTATGGTGCTACCGTAAACAACCTCACCCAAACCAGCACGTCTGGTGCCTTCATCACTTAAGAGTGATCTCTTCCAAGCAAACTACTATATGTAAGTAGTAGATAAAGGAGGAAGTAGGTAACAAGGTAGGTAGATAAATACGAAATATACTCACATAGGTATATATATATATATATATATATATATATATATATATATATATATATATATATATATATATATATATATAACATAATATCAATATATAACAATTAATTAATATAAATACGGATACATGTATGCTTAAGTACAAGAAGTGGAATTTATTTTTAATACAAATATAAATTAAATTGCACTCATAATAACAGAAAATACAGCTATATTATAATTAAAGACACAGAAAAGAATAGAAAACACAGCCCAATAAAATTAATCAAATACGCAAATAAATATTAGAATATTATTTATATTTCGTATTTCCAGGATTGAACTCGATAGTGCTCAAATAGTGATTTCATTCTAGTTAAGCAAATATAGAAAAACTTTGTGCCTGTCGAACGCTACCTGGCAGAGGGTTCTACAAACCCAAGGCTAGACAGAAAATGAGCTACCATAGAAGTGTATGCGGTGCGAAGATAGTACTTACTTAATCCACAGATCGCAAAGAATTATCATAGTGCAACAATTTGACAGATATTTTAGACATGTAGGAGTTTTGGTGTTGAAAAGGATTCGATATAATAGTTGTTGGTAATGAACATTCCGCCGAAAGCGGATTGGGAGCCACTTGAGCTTCTTATGAAAGCGAAAGATGGTCATCTTAACGGACCGTATTATCCGTACAGTATTTATTCAATACTGTTCAAGGAGATCCTGCTTATTTTTAATAAATAAAGCTTTTAAAAGAGGTGCTCTATTTAACGATTAATGGCCTCTTGTAGTAATCTTTGCATTAACAATGTTTATCGGCAATACTTGAATACGAGTACAAACAAACACGTGTAAACTGCGCCTACTGTACGAATAACATTTATCATGTCAAATAATCAGACAGTTTTATAAGTGTCAAACTACTAGATTATTCTTTGTGAACTACTATTGTAGGTTGCTTATTTTTGTTAAATCGAAAGGTTGTTTTAATTGTATAGACCATTAACAAATTCTAAAAAATATTGGTATGTTAGCTAGTACAAAATCAATCTATCTGCCCACCACAAATTTAAATACTGTTTAAATTGGTCGGTACTTATTTTAATTTAGTAACAAGTATAATATTATAGATATTTTGGTAGTTCACTCACATTTTTTTTCCGTGTACATAATAAATTTTTATATTATAGATGAATAATAAAACATCTCTTTCATAGTAAGAAAATGAGAGCCATATGGTGGATACACCTTATGGTATATAATTTATTGTTAAATTGCTCACAAAAACTACACATTAAATACATATAGAATAGCTAATTATTTAACTGGCTACATATAAAAACAGCCATCTGTTTTCTTGAATATAAAATAACCCCTAAATTTTGAGTTTTTTTTCTTTTAATTAAATACTATCTAATACATTGTCTAATCTTAGTCTACCAGCAAGCTAGTTATCATTTATGAAATCATTTCCCAATAACTGTTGTTGTAACTAAACGAAAACAACTTAATCACGTCCGGTAATACTTTAGTTTTAACAAAGAATCACTGCCTTATCTAAGGATTAATAATAATTACTTGAATATTTTATCGAACGGACAATCAGAACTAACTGATTAAAAAAAATAGTCATTGTTTTAGTTTGGTAACAGTATTTTTCCATAGTATTTAAATTCTATGTCCACACTAATATTATAAAGAGGAAAATTTTGTATTTTTGTAAGTTAGGAACGATTTCACGCAAAAACCGCTAGACCGATTTCAAAAATTATTTCACCATTAAAAAGCTGCACCTTCACTGAGCGACATAGGCTTTCTATTACCGCGGGCGAAGCCGGGGCGAACTGCTTATCTCTAAATATGTACTAGTAAATTGCTCAATGTAGCCTATCTATGAAATTTCTATGGATTAAACTCATTAAATGAGAAAACGCAGGTATGGTTATTGTTATTTAGCGTCTCTAACAAAATTTACAGGTGCCGTAATTTAATAAAGAACAGAAGAAAAAAGTATTTGCCATTCAGACTGAAATATAGAATAAGATAATTGGGCGGAAATAATTATGATATTGCTATACGTTAATGCTGCAGACAGATAAATATAAATACGTAACGATATTTGCGTAAACGATTATTACGTTATAAGTAAGTTTGTGTCAAATATTTTAGCTCCGAAGAAGTTAGTCTATATTAACAATTACAATTGACCTTCTCAAACTGGGAAATACTTGAGGAAACACCTCATTTTAGTAAGATAAAATCAATGTATTTAAATAAAAAATTAAAAAATTGTGCTACAGCTGTATACCATACGATTATGAATGATAAGATACGGTCAGTATTACTGTCGCAATACAAAAATTAAGCACTTCAATAAATAATTTATCTCGTTCGATACGGGGCATCGCCAATTAATCCAGTAGTGAATATTTCGCGTGTACGATGGAGGCTCTCCATATTATTTTTTTAAGTTTATTATTTATTTCTGAATCACACGCTCGATTACATTTAAGTGACTATCCCAGCGGTTATGCATTTGACAGAGAGTTACATGAAAGTGTTTTGGATTCAGAATTGTGCAGAAAACAATTGAATCATATACTGTTTGATGATACCACCTTGCTATTACAGTGTAAGTTGATGTGTTGATTCTTTTCTATAAATCTAAAATAAAAGTGTTTTGTTTATGATATATCCGTTGTCTAAAAACACTTCAACACTTTCGTCATTCTAGTTTTTGATGCTGGCCCAAGAATACCAAAGGGTGTATTGACTGGAAATTTGAAAAGTTTGGGCAATTACTACCAATGCTTGGGAATCAGACGATCGATAGATGAAGCGACGACAATTGATGGAAAGTATTGCTCAATTAACGTTGGCCTGCAACAGAATGTTAATGCTATTTCTGTGCCAGAAATTGACTGGTTGCAGGAGAGGATTAAAGAATGGCAAATTTATGGTCAAACCTTATTATTAGACGATCAAGAGTTTTTAAAAGACTTTGTACAAAAGCAATCAAGTCTAAAACATTATTTATTTTTTGGGCCTGATATTGAAGGATCAACAAGAAATGATCTAGATTCTAGGTATGTATTAATATGAAGAAGATATCAAATATATTAACAGAAGAGTACAATGCCATAGTATTTATAACCTACCTGATTTTAACTGCTTCATTTTAGATCTTTCTTTTTCTCCTAAGTAACTAAGAACTAAATTATTTGCTTTTTCTTGACAATATTATGCAGAATAATATCCTATAAAATTATTTTTAGGCTTGGTGACTCAAGTGCACTGGCTGGCTTACAATTTACATTGGGAATATGTATCCCAAAAGCTTGTACTGTAGATGAGGCAATTAATAGTATTGTGAATATTAGCAGCATCATACACTATAAGGAGAACTTATGTCGTCTTCCAAACGATAAGAACTGGGTTACTGCAGATTATGTTGCAATGTGAGTTCCAGTTAAGCGTCTCTCGACATGTAAAAATATCCATAACCATCGCGGATGTTATACCATATAAATGCTCAATTTAAATATCATATTGGCTTCATTGGTAAAATGGGACTTGGATAATTAGTATCAATACATTACCAGTTATTAGTCATCAAATAATCGGAGATAATGCATCTATTTTCTCGCAAAACTATTTATTAGTATACCTGTGACGAGGAAAGCTCGAAGAAATTTGTTCCAAATTTAATATGTAGGTACTGAGGTTAAATTTACATAAAAAAACTCTTATATCTGCCTTTCATATTCGGGTCAGCAAAAAAAAAAAGTTCGTCGTTGCTACTAATTTGTTTTTTTAATAATAGTTTGTTGTAATTTTTTTTGGTTGAGATATTTTTTCTTATTTCGATGTCTTTTGAATTGTAAAATGTTTGTCTCTTAAAGATCCTGATTCAGATCCTGACTAATTTCAAATTCAATATCCTAAATGTATTTTTATTGCTGAAAGTTATATATAAACCTATTGTAAAAGCCATAAATATTCATGTATAAAACCTTTTCACGGAAGCATTTGTTAATCAGGTCAACTGCAGTAAAGTACACAATACAACTTAGATGAAGTGTTCTGATATCGACCCAGAATATTACTTTAAAGTGTAAATCAAACATTTTCAACTTGACATTATCTATGATCCTTAATTGGATATACTTAATTTTCTAATCTTATCACCTATATATCTTAGAAACAGATAGAATAACAACAGCTTAAAAAATTAAAAATATGCAATAATAATATTAATTATTTTCAGAGCCCTTTTTTCAATTCTTGGATTTATAATTTTGGTCAGCACATGTTACGATATACACCATCTGTTTTACCTCAAAAAAAGTAAGCAATCAGTTTCTTCATTATCAAAATCTATATCCTTTAAATCCTGTGTGGAAAAACATGTTTAGCAACAAAGTTAATAACGTGTGTGATAGCGCATATGAAAAAGTCTCGCCCAAGGGGCCATTTTCCAATTTATTTCAAATCTTGTTATATCGCCGCTCATGATCTATTGCTAAACGAATGTTTGCCATGAGGCTTTATAAAATTAGAAATATTTAAAATCAAGTTTTTTTACTAACATTCCAGATCCAAAACAAATGCATCCACTACGGATATTTTCTGCGTACAGCAATATAGCAACTTTGTTAAACACTTCCGATAAGCCAGGTAAACTAGAATGTCTAGATGGAGTCAGGGCTCTGGCTATGTTTTGGGTGCTTCTTGGGCATACATTCTACATTATACCCTTCGTTGGATCCAACCTTTTAGATCTGCTTGAGGTAAACTTGTAGTATTTATTTAGAAAATACGTTTTGTTTTCTGTCGTTTAATCACTTCGAAGTCAATTAATGCTTACTCAGTAATAACTATGCAAACACAACTCGTAAAGTCTACGTGGATTCTTGAGTTTATCAAGTTGGTTTCATTATATGAGTATGTGATCACTAATCTATGAAATAAGTTAGTTACTTCCAATAAATACAAAAAAATGATTTGTTGTCAGAAGAAATTTTATTCTTATATTATTAATTTTTACTGTTATATTTATTTCAGTGGCAAGAGAATATTAAAGGTATTTGGGTAACAGGCGCTCTTCATACAGTAGACACATTCTTTATGCTCAGTGGTCTCCTTCTAGTTTATATTAGTGTGGCCAAATTTAAGAATGGTGGTAAGTATATAATAAACCCAAAACCCATGATTTACCTCTTGTTTTATTGTGAAATAATTGAATTTTCTTTTCAGTGGCATTACTAAAGAATCTCCATGTGTTTTACTTAAATAGGTTAATACGTATGTTTCCAATATTAGCGACAGTGATACTTTTCGAAGCATCGTTGTATAACAGAATATCAGATGGTCCTTTATGGGACTTGGCTGGAACTAATGTACACAGGTGTAGGGAATTTTGGTGGACGACGTTATTGTATGTACAGAACTTTGTTAATCCGCACGAGACGGTTAGTATTTATCCAACCTTTTTTTTATTGCTATAAATAACGTAATTGGACATTTTCCAATATGATTAACCCAAAAAATTCACGTAATAAAATATAGAGAAAGTAAATACCGATCGTAACACACACAGCTGTAGTTTTTTTAATATATTTTAGCAACATTAATTTTTATTATTATTTCATAAAATAGAAATAATCTCTCAGTACAACCGGTTGTCTGGAAGAAATCGCTATTTAGCGATAAGACCGCCACTTGTGATAATGTTCCCTAGGTTAAGTCTCAATTTGTAATTATTCCAAAACAATAAAGCATAAATAAATAAATAAATAAATAAATAAATAATATTCCTTGGTATGAATTTGGAATGAAATGGAATTATATTCCTTCTATTGGTATCAAAACATTTTCTTAGTCTTTTCTTGGATCATTAAAATGTCATCAATACAAGTTCCTTCACAGAATAAATTCAGATATAGAAATAAATAACATTGTTTAACCTTTCAGTGTGTGGGAGTAACGTGGTACTTAGCAATTGACATGCAACTGCATATAATATCACCCTTAGTTTTGTATTGGATGTTAGGAAGCAGTAAACGGTCTACTTGGTCAGCCCTTATATTTGCCATGGTTGCATCTTTGACTATAACTATCTGCTATATCTTCTTAGTGGATATTTATGTAGATTATTACACGGAATACTATGTGAATATTCTAACCCGATGCCCGCCGTTCTTTGTGGGTATGATTGTTGGATATTGCTTGCGTGTGTATCGGAATAAAGAATTCAAAATGTCAGCGGTAAGTGATATGATTGTTAAGTTATTGTAGATAATAAATATAATAGAACAGCGTTATATTCTGGTAAGGACAGTTTGAGGTTTATGTGGTTCTGAATAACTGTAAGTTTAGGTTGAATTCTTGAAGATTTTCGAATTTTTTTAATCTAGTAGAAGCAGAAAGTTAATCACAATATATGAAAAAAATAAAGATAAATGTTTTCGTATCTTGTAGGCCATTGTATGAACTAATGCATATACATCAGAGTTGTGATAGTAAAGACCGATTACTTTATACTTTACTAGCTTTTGCACGCGGCTTCGCACGCGTTAAATTCGAAGTAGCTTAATAGATCACTTTATTTATTAAAAAATCCCTTGCGTTGTTTGCGTAGTTTTAAAAACTTAAGCGTACTTAGACATGTTAGGGAAAGACAGGGAAAGCGACTTTATAGTCTATACCCAAAGCTTCAGATTGTGATATTTCTTCATCAATTCTAGATACTCAGTGCTATCATCACAATTATCGCAATCGGCTTAACGTTTGTCGCTATGTACTTGAATTTCTTGAAAAGCTTAAGCGATTGGGATCACGAAGTATTTGGCAATTTGATCGACGCATTTTCTCGCTCAGTGTGGTGCGCGAGCTTGGGCTGGATCATATTTGCGTGTGTTAATGGATATGGAGGTAAATAATAATTATATCATATTAACCTATACACATATATTTTGGACTATCTTTATTATTTGTTTTTTTTAATTCAATGTCTAGGTAAATCGCTGTTATGATTATTTTGATTACTCATTGTAAAATGCTGTTGTTGTTGTATGAATCATCTCGTATTTGGATATTAATGACTAAGCGAAAAAGCGAATTAGAAATTTAATGCTTTATTTTGATTACAATATAGAATATATTGGACCATAGATTAAATATTGGATAATAGTGTCTTTTGAGACATGTTCAAAACATCAAGAAAATATTAAATGAATGTTAAAACTACTTGCTATCTCTTTATGTTAACATTAATTATATTCAATTTTTTTTGTTTACAGGTCCAATAAATTTCATTCTAAGTATGGGATTATGGAAGATTCCTTCCAGAATATCCTATGGAATGTATTTAGTGCATTTTTCTATGATGATCGCATATTATGCATCTGAAGTGGAACCGGTTTACTTTAGTATCAGTTCTGGGGTAAGATTTAAAAATAATGCAACATTTGCTTGGAGAATTGTATACATGTAGAAAAAGTTTATATGTAAGAAAATAAAAATTCAGTGGCATACTGTGGCATATAAGGATAAAATTGACAAAACTTTTTGAAAAAGGTTTTTAAAAATTTTCTTCTAAAGGAAGTTTATTTTAAAGGATTTTTTTTTTTTCAATATAATGTCAACTCTGATGTCCATAATATTTCAGTCTGTTGTAAAAAAAAAAATTGTTTTGATGTTGCAATGGTACAAATGTACACTTCTCAGTATTGATAACAAATGCTTATCATTTTTTTTTTGTAAAATCAGTGCATCGTCCTAGAATTTGCATAAAGTTCTTATCTCTTTGTGAAATGGATATATAATGAAACGTACTACAACGATTGTTGCTTTGTTATTTGATGACTTGTTGTTGGTGAGTTCTAATATTGATGTTGTTGTTTTCAGCTCTTTAGATTCTGTGGTTTTCTCTTAATAACCATAGTGTTAGCTATTTTTATCACCGCCCTTGTTGATGTACCAATTTCGGTGATCTTCAAACTTATAATTGAAGGAGGTAATAAGATATATATGTATATCTTTATTGCATTATTCGGTTTCATTTATTCATTAATACTGCACCATTATTTATTCGGGTTTTATCTTAAACACATATAACAAATTGAATTAACTGTTTTATTTAACAAAAACTGAACCTCTGTCAATGATTCAGAACTTGACTCAATTTAATAGAGATTGCACGGGAGACACCAACATTCAAATGGCAAATGAATTATTGAAATCGTATCGCTCAGTCTATTGTTCTGAGGTTACAGGCAAAACAATATAGTCAATTTTCTATCTACTTTTTCGAAGGTAGTAGAAAATACATCGAATTTTTCCCTTTTAATTACCACAATAGAAATTTGGTCAGGCGTACATGAATAAAACGCTATCAAATAATTTATATATGATAATATTCATTAACAATATGTTTTATGGCGGTGTTATTTAATTCATTATCAGATATGAAATGTTTAATCGGCCAGAAATTTTGTGACGTAGATTTGTGTACATTACATGAACGATTATAATTAATAATGAATGAAATAAAAAAAATTAAAATCTCTATGAAAATAGTGCTAGCGCATATTTAACAAACTTATTTATTCCTATTACATGATTTTGCGTACCTAAAAGACGTTTAAGTCTTTCTGATTTTTTTATATCACATCAAATTTGTAGTATTACGTTTATAATTATTATACACTTTTTTGTTCCCTTTAGTTTAAGACATAATAAAACATGCTCATAGGTCACGAAATCATCTTTTACTTAGATTTGAGTTTGTAATATAATTGAATTTAGTCAATACGGTAGCAAGTTCGACAATATTATTTATTCATATGTGCATAAGAATTCAATAATGAATATGCTATAGATTTGTTTATATTACTTGTTCTAATGATTAAAATTTTTAAACTTTTGTTACCATTGTTATGCATATCGAAAAATTGTTTTACAGGCGAAAGAAAACCCCCACCAAAATCACAAGAACCAATAATACCTCATAGTGAAATAAATGAAAAACATATTAATAAAAACGGCGCAAATAGCAACGGTGTGGTCGTGGATGAAGCTGAAAAGTCTAAAATGGAAAATAGTAAACTTTGAATGGCATAACTGAATGTTAATTTAGATATAATCAAAACTATATTGAATTGAAAATGAGGAAACCTTCAATCGCCAATTTAAATACATCGAGATATAAATATCTATACTTTATGAGTTAATAAATAGGAATATGCCTATTACAATCCCATAATAATACTCAAAAAATTCATAATTTTTATAAGGGAAGGTAACTTACCTATTATTTAGTACGTCCAGAAAGTATGAGCAGTTAATATTGGTGGGTTTGTTCAGACGAGTCGCAGAAAATAAAAAAAAAAATAGACAATTCTCTAAATTTACGCTGAAATCGTCAGATTAACACAATTTGGACTTCGTGTTTCCGAGACGCTCTATTAATTCCACATTTTGCATCTTGGCCTCCCCTACTATAAACTATACATTATTGTTTCAATTATTTAAAGAATACAATATCAGGTTATAATTGTAAATATTGAATAATATAAATGTATCTTATTTATTCCTGATAATAATATGTTTATTGTCATATAAATATAATAAGTTATGAATCGTTTATATAGATCTCATGGCATAAAAATATTATATACATTTTACCAGCCTATTAGTTAGTAGATAATACAAGTTAGCAACATTATAACTTTACATAATGAATGTAGTGATAGTTAATGTTATATTGATAGTGATAATTTTCATTGTGAAATTGTGTTTATAATATTTTGTAAGATTTCACTATTAAAACAATTATTTGTGTAATATTTGTTTTATTTCGAATAATGACTTAAATGTATATGCGAATATGAAATTACATATTATCTATATTAATGCTTTTCCATAAACTATTAAATATTTTTGTTGGATGTGGTGCAAACATTTGGGCTAATTGTAAGAAACGAGAAATTATAAGAAATCACATGGTTTTTAATTTAAAATTCACATACAATTAGATATACCAAAGAAATGCTCAAGGGAAGTCAATGTTTTCTCAGTCGTTACTAAGTAAATTGAAGGTCACACTATTCAGTAGGGACAATAGAACATCTGTATATTATGTACAGTACAATTGTTACAGACCAAGTCTCCGAAGTATTTACCTGATGAAAGTGTCAAAACTTATTTTATTGTTATGGTGTTCACAATGTTATTAATACATATTTTTTTATATTTGAGGATTTAAAAATCGGTCTAAAATGTCACAAATTCACAAACTGCCGTTTCCTCCTTATAATATTAGTATTATGCATAATGTATAGATAATTTTAACTGACAAAACTAGTTAATTAAAATCGTACGAGAACGACTCGAATTTGAGTAGAAACCTGTTAATTATACAGCCACAATCAATATACATATGAGTCTGCAGACACACGAATAAGATATACTATCTCGAAGAGAGCTTATCATATCCTCATCTATTAGACCGCCGTGAGTGCCGAAGGCTGCAAATATTATGCATATATGTATAGCTAACAAATAAATAAATATTTCATTAATATAAATATTGAATCACGTGTTTAGATAATAACTGTGTGTTTGAGATTTACCAAATAAATTACATGACAAATATCTATTGTGTACGCGTCTTTATTGCGTTCATTAAGATCACTTTATTCTAAATATGGTTGCGTAGTATCATTCTGTTTGAGCTCCATTCAATACACGTACAAATCGGTTATAGAAATGTAAGGAAGTTATCAAAACAGATGATATTTCGAAAAAAGAATCAGATTTTTTTTATGTACTAACTACACGTGAGAAATATGAGAATGTATGGAATATTCAGAGAAGGGAGTCAAATCAATCAAGTAATATGCGCATTATTCAGTGAGTAGTTTTTTTTTATATTAATCCCTGGAAGCGACAAATCACATGCTTTTATTGTGCAATACCTGGATACGAAAAATTTTATATGTTGAAGCCATTACCAAAAAAAATGATCGATTTAAAACTGAAAATCATATTTTTTTATTTAGTAATAAGAAATACCACACCACCTGCGTAATATCAGATGGATAAAATGGTAGTTAATTTGCTTTCTAACCATAATTAATTGTTTTTTCAAATTTGTGCGAGACAAAGGATTAAAATGCAAGTACCCACCACAATACAAACCCATATTATAGCGGATACTTTAATGGTTCCTGTTACTTGCAGACACCATTTACTTACATCACATAAATTCACAGCTAAAGAAGTTTTATCCGCTTCGCATACATTCAAAATATTTGTATTTCTAGTAAACCTACCTGTATTCGCGTACGGAGCGAGTATAGGATGGATGTCCCCAATGACTCTGCTTTTGCAGTCAGATAAATCTCCCAGAGGTACCCCTCTCACGGACCTCGAGGTAATTTAGATTGATTATTTAAAATTCTATTCAGCCTGCCATTATTAAAGCTCAGTCTCGTGGATGTAACTATAACAATACTTTTATAATGAACTGGATGCACACATTAGAATGTAAAATGATAATAAATTAATGTATTACTAGTATCTGGTGGTCGAAAACAGTATGTGATTTTTTTTCTAAAATATTGCCTAGGCTAATACAATATAATAGGAGCTTTATTATCGATTTTCTCTGTCAATAACGGACAGCACAATAAAATATTCTCATTTTTTTTTTTTTTTTAAACGCGATTTATTCATTATATTGTTAACCCGACGTTTCGAACACTTTACAGCGAGCGTGGTCACGGGAGCAGTCTCCTCCATCCCCGTAAAATCCGTTAAGAAGTTTTTAATTTCTAAATATATGCTCGCGTAAAATCAAACACAAGAAAATACTATGACATAAGTCGTTAGGTACTCTTATCTCTCTCTCTTTCAGGTATCATGGATGGCTGCGGTTGCCTACTTAGTTTGTATCCCGGGCGACTTTATTATGGCATTCTTGGGAGACCATATCGGACGAAAGAGAACTTTAATGTTGATTTCTTTTGCTAATGCTGTAAGTTCCAAGAACTATAATAAAGCAAATTTAAATGCATTGATATTGCAAATGCTTGTCATTGTAGCTTCTAATGTATATTTCTATATGTTTTGATTGTGATGTGAAGCCAGTTGCTGTTTTTAAAATGATTCGATCTAAAATCTAAAGCATTTTCCCTTGATCGCTTGATTGTACAAAATAGCTAGCTGCGCCCTTGCCTATATGTTATTCCAGTTGTCCACGTACCAAATTTAATTGCAATCGGTTCAGTAACTGAAAAGCCTGAAAGAGTAACAAATACACACACATCCTTACAAACTGTTGCATTTATAATATTAGTAGAATTAATTAATAATAGGAAAAAAAAGAAAAATTAATAATATTATATAACAGGAGTAGGATTGTTATGTTTTCTTTTATGTTCTAGTTAACATGGATTGTACTATTATCATCAACGGAAGTATGGGCTCTTATATTAGCCAGGGTTCTGGTTGGGTTCTCAATGGCAGGGTGTTTTGTCACTTGTCCCATATATACGAAGGAGATCAGTGACGACAATATACGAGGTGCTTTGGGTTCCTTGGTAAGGAAAAATTGATTATATATGAGATCAAAAATGTAACTGTGATTTGATACCGAATATATACAGGGTGTCACAAATTTCGATCGCAGAAATTATGTATTATAACAACACAAAGGAAAAGTTTAGATAAATGGTAGTTGTTGTATTTCATAGTCAGCAATGGAGCTGGGTCGCCTTATGGTAATTGCTATGAACATATGCAGAGGCGTAAGGGAGTTTGCATACCTTATGCATCTAGAAATGGATTGCCGTTTCTAAATGAAAAGGGATAAAGAAAGGATTAATGAGATGAATTACAGAAAAGACTTGGGAGGGTTTAAGAAATTATACGGGCCTCCGGTTCCCCCATTCACCAAACGAGTCAGTAGTATGCTACTATCTCATTCCCATCTGTGGCAGTGGGGTACCTTCCCGGGTGGGCCAATTCGTGCCGAAGCGTTGCGAACAACGTTGCGTTATCAACAAAATTGAACTCAAATGAAGTCACTTTATGCCATTTTTTCTCAATTCTTGTTATGTCTATAATTGATTTTCCAGGTGGTTCTTTTCCATACAACCGGCAATTTATTTTTATACATCATAGGTGATATATTGAGCTATAACACTATTCTATGGATATGTCTCATGATACCCACCTTCCATCTTATTGTGTTCATGATGATGCCAGAAACTCCCTCATATTTAATCAAACGCGGAAAAACTGAGGTAATTGCTTAAAACAAGTGATTTGTCTGTTACATTTATTTTTAATACACTTTTATTAACTTCATTTATATTTTTACTATTATAACAATATCGTATATTTATATATAGTTAAATCCTTCAGGCGCGATGTTGAAACACTTTAAACTCTAGCAAGTGAAACAATTTAGTTGATTCTGTCATCGAAGCGTGTAAAATAAGTACTAAAATAAAAATTATAAAATGATTACCATCAACAGGAAGCTGGTCGAGTTCTAGCTTGGTTACGAGGTAGAAAGGAGACCCATTCATCAATAACAAACGAAATTCAATTGCTACAGAAGGAACAGAGAAATGACGAGGGCAGCAACAAGTTTCTTATTAAAGCAATTTGTAAGTATTTCATTTATACGCCATCATCTTTTATACAATAGCCAGCTGAAACCCATGAAAATTTGCAGAGGAATGGCCAGTGCAAACGCAAGGCCTGACTTAAATGGGTTAAGGATACGGAAAAAACTACTGGAATAGTCTTATAGGATACGATACAAAATTTTATTTTATTTCAACAATTGCTTTCCTGGAGAGCAATTCGGCTATTCATCCTGATAGCATATTAAACATTACTTAACGTGTTACGTTTAACGTTCATACATTATCTGACTGATGAAATTAACAGAAGTTGGCGATTTGTTCTTAACGAAGATCCCAACAAATTTTATCGTAAACGTCAGTCAAAGAACTTTGACCGCGTCTTCGGTATAGTGGTTACCGCTTAAGCGTAAAATCGAGAAGTTCTGGGTTTGATTACTCACAAAAGAATGTCTCGTACTGCAGGACACTGGAGGCTGATCACCTAATCCTTCCTACTAATATTATAAATGCGAAAGTTTGTAAGGATGTGTGTGCTTTTTTTGCTCTTTCACGCAAAAACTACTAAACCGATTGCAATGAAATTTGGCACGTAGACAGCTAAACAACTGGAATAACATATAGGCAACTTTTTATCCCGATATTGCAACGGGACTTACGCGTGTAAGAAAATAGACCAGAGATACAGGTGTATATCGTCTGCTACATACTCCACACATGGATTCACTATAATTATCTACAGAAAACTGGTAGAGTTCTAGTAGGGTTACGATGTCGAAAGGTGACCCATTCATAAATACACATCACACAACACAGTCAGAGGAAATTACGGCAATAAAAGTTAAGCCAATGATAAATTAACAACCGTTTTGCGTATATTTTCTATTTCAAGCGAAACATTTAAATCAACACAAGGATTAATGTCTGATAACACGGTTACACAACGACATGCAAATATTAATTTGACAAATATTATAGTTATTTAATTAATTAACATTCCGAATGATATAAAGAACTGATTAACAGTGCTTTATGAAAATAAATAAGCAGATATAGTATATGGTACATATTTTGTGTATAGTAGATTGTATTCGTAAAAATTTAATACTTAAAACACCAGAGTAATAATGATATCGCTTAAGTAATGTAGGCTTATAATAGGGAACCAATATAGATTCATATTGGTACCCGATTTCAAGCGGATCCGACCTTCTTCGAAAGTTTTTTTTTTCTATTGTAGAAAATACAGGAACAAAATTAAAAGACAAATTATCTTCTTTGAAATCGTTATTTTGGAATACTTTCTTAAATAACTTACGCCTTAGAAAAATGGGGTGTATGCCTTAACCAACACCAGATTTGTGAAAATGTTGCGAAATTTCCTACAATTTTGTTTCTCGATTTTGAGCTAAATCAAAAGAACAATAGAACAATAACCAGAAGTTGTAATTTTTATCATCTTATCTATCTAAATATCATTAATTATCCCACATTTCAGTTAAAGACACGACGCTTTTCCACGCGTTCCGTATAGCAATGGTACTCAGCTTAGCGCGCGAAGTATGTGGAGCAAACCCAGTGTTAAATTTTGCTGGTGGAATATTCTCAATCGCTTCCAAGGAAAACAGTCTTGTTCTCACGCCGAATCAGCAAGCAATGCTTCTTGGTGCTATACAAGTAGCTGGTTCGGCTTTGGCCTCTTGCATCATCGAAAGAACTGGAAGAAAGGTACGATACAATACAATACAATGTACTTTATTTAACACATATAAATGAGGAATATGAACAAACGAAGATGAAGAAATCAAGAAAGGAAAGAAACATTTAAAGATTAAATAGGCGGCCTTATCGCTTATAAGCGATCTCTGCCACCTTTGGATAGGATTTTTTATAATTTAGGATATTGATAAATAAATGTGACTTGTCTAACTATATTACTATTTTGATATCTTTGATTTTATATGAGAGAAGTTGATACATAGGTACTTATCAAACCGCCTGAAATAAAATCTATGTCACATAGGAATAATGTAGCCATCTACCGGCGAGCCAAGCAAATTCGAGCCTTTGGAGCTCAGTTAGAGACAATTCTTTCTTTCATAACATTAGGCAGTAACCCGCGGACGAACCAAAAACAAAAGCAAGTAAGTATTTCTAAAGCCAAATTCCGTTCAATGTATCAGATAGATAATAATATCAGACATAGTATATACATCCACCTTCAAAGTATCGCACTATCGTATTAATAGGGCTACAGATGAAGATTATATTATTTTCAGTTTGTACTCTTCACAACATCACTAATATCTGGGTTAAGCATGTTCGCATTAGCTTCATGGTTTCTCGCAACGGATTATTCCTTGGTGCTGCCGAACTGGCTTCCCATAGTGACTCTGTGTTTATGCATCTTCTGCGACTCAGCCGGTCTGGCGCCGATGACACTGGTGATACTGGGAGAAATATTTTCGTTTAAGGTGAGCGATGATATAGATCGTTATTTTTAAAACGGTCCGTATATAGCCAATAGGCAACTAAATAAATGGGCTATCTAACACTGAAAGAATTTATCAAATCGGACCAGTAGTTCCTGATATTAGTGCGTTCAAACAAACAAAAAACCACTTCAGCTTTATAATCTAATATATAAAATTCTCGCGTCACAGTTTTCGTTGCCATACTCCTCCGAAACGGCTTGACCGATTTTGACGAAATTTTTTGTGTTTATCCGGTATCTATGAGAATCGGCCAACATCTATTTTTCATACCCCTAAATGATAAGAGTAAGGCAGAACAGCGTTTGCCGGGTGCAGCTAGTGTTAGTATAGATTCTAGTCATTACTGTTTGTATTTATGAAATTTTGTAAAAAAAACAAAAGACAAAGCTATTCTAACAGGTCAATATTAAACTTGCTCTAGATCACATCCTAAAAAAGGACAGTGGTCTCCACCACAGATAATAAATATTTTAATACTGTACTATGTATTCACACATTTAGCAATTCTTTAACGCCATAATTAAGCTTTTACACACCCCTCAACGTAGATATCAAACGAAAGAGCTTGACAAATAAAATACTATTATTTTGTACTAGCTGCGCCCCGCGGTTTCACCCGCGTAAGTCCGTATCCCGTAGGAATATCGGGATAAAAAGTTGCTTTTATGTTATTCCAGTTGTCCAGCTATCTACCTACAAAATTTCATTGCAATCAGTTCGGTAGTTTTTGCGTGAAAGAGCAACAAACACACACACACATCCTTACAAAATTTCGCATTGATGATATTAGTAGGATACACATATATGCCTAATTTCAAATTCAATTTGGCCGACAAAACAAAATCTAGTCAGGGGTTTTTAAATTTTAATTTAACGTAATTCACTTGGTACAAAGAAACAAACAAAAATCAAAATATAATATATTTCACCACAGATTATTATTAATGTTCTAATAAAACATTATCCGTTTCAGTACCGTGGCACTGTCATGGCCGCAACAATGTCAGCAGCATCATTCGCGGACTTCTTACAATTGCTTTTCTTCAAACCTATAGCAAATGCAATTGGCATATACGCATCGTTCTATTTCTTTGGCTTTATCTGTGTCGCGAACGCCGTGTATGTTCTGTTTTGGGTGCCAGAGACAAAAGCAAGATGTCTAGACGATATTTACAGTGATTTGAATAAAGTGAAATCGAAACGGAAAGATAATTCGTCGTGCGCTGAATACAGATTGTAAAAAAATAAATCTTTTAATATTTGTGTGTGTTTATTCACTATATGAATTTTTCGTTGTATTTTGTTAAAGTTTAGAGTTCCAACTAGGTTTCTTGGTTATAATAATAAAATTATTTCGTATAAGGTATGATATGAAGAACCCGTTTAAACAATAATTTTCTGTGATTGGTTATTATTTTTATATCATCATCATCATCATCATCAGCCCATATATATATGTTCCCACTGTTGGGACACAGGCCTCCTATGTGGGTATATTTTATATAATACATGACAGTATATAACATTATCATAATTTGGTACGATGATAGATTTTAACATAATACTATACTAGTTCAACCGAAGTGGTTTATTCTTTGCTATTAACGCCCTCTAGGCATTTGCTAAGGTATCATGGAAACTTATAGGGTGGCATTGAATCTCCCGCTGGACGTTTTGTGTCGTAACACAAATTAAAACAGCAACAGAGGTTGCTGTATTTTCAGGTAGATGGCGTTGATAAAAATTATATATTTCATTACCGCATGAGAATTTAAGCAGAATAATAATTTCATGCTTAAGAATACGCAATAGGTGTGAAGAACATATAAAATCTATTTTTTAGGAATTTTTTTAAATAGATATTAATTAGGTCCTTTGCTTGGAATAGTTAGATACAGATAGGTACAAGACAAAATTTCTTAAGTAAACATTTTATACGAAGTAAATCCTACTAATTCTATCCTATCCTACTAATATTATAATCCTATCCTATCCTACACTAATATTATAAATGCGAAAGTTTGTGAGGATGTGTGTGTGTTTTTTACTCTTTCACGCAAAAACGACTTAACCGATTACAATAAAATTTGGTACGCAGATAGCTGGACAAATGAAATAACATATAGGCAGCTTTTTATCTCGATATTCCTACGGGATACGGACTTACGCGGGTGAAACCGCGGGGCGCAGCCAATTAATCATAATCTCACACTAGGTTAAATTCACTAGAGATACGCCAAAGATTATCAATAACCAATTTTTTTATTTCTTTATTCATTTGTGTATCTTAAATAATCCTAACCCTTATACTAAATACACATTTAAATCCTTCGAAGACAAAGGCAGGACGGTCCATTAAAACTTCAATCGTCCTTTTAAGTGTATGGAAAAAGCCTCAAACAAGGGTTCAGAGCTCTCAAATGTTACAAAGGGTAATGCGTTTCCTCTCCTGCTAAAAAGAGGACGGAAATACGATGGATTCTATCACAATGAGTTTGCATTTTCGAGAACATGCCTCTACAGATAACGTTGATTCTTGTATAATGAAAAATGCATGTTTAGCTTTACAACAATAAAAATTAGCATGTTATTTTGTCAGTTGTTAGGTTAGGCATATAGATGGTGCTGTGGTATACGGATGGTGTAAGTCTCCCATTTTTTTAAAAGGTTTTATAAATTTTGGTAAAAGGTTTATTAGCTAATATCCTGAGCCACATATATCATTATACTATACTCCTGAATGGTTGAATCTAAGTTATATTTCAGTGGTAGAACTCTGATGCTTTACGGTCTGTTATTTAGAAAAATGTTTGCCATTTGTGAAAAATATTGTCATGATGTTAGTTGATACAATTTATTTATAGATACAACATTATTAATGACAGGTGGATATGTACTTAAATTAATACATCGATTCTGTTTTGTCTTGTCGGTGATCAGTCTTGTGTGTCCTGGCAGATCTTTCTTTTTTATTAGTAGGGGATTATAGTCGTGGTTGGTTACTAGATATACGTATCAAGCGTTAAAGTAATAACCTAAGCAGACCGAAATAAAATATGAAGGCTATTTTATTACAGGGAATGTTATTGTGATAAATTGACATGCAATTTATTTTCGATCGCATTTCCATTTTTGATTTTGTATTATGTTTACTTAATTTAGTACTGCGCCAGGATATTAAGATCCCTGCCATGCCAAGGGAGCCTTTAATCGGGATAAAAAGTATCCTCGTACCCAAGTCAACTCATGCCCTGTCTGTATATTAAATTTCATCAAAATCCGTTTAGTAGTTTCAACGTGATTGACGGACAAACATCCAAATAAAGAAAATTTTCACATTCATAACAATATTAGTGTGATAGTGTGATTTATTTCTTATTGTTTACAATAAATACTCCACAGATTTAATTAACAAGCAACTTAAATACGTTAAGTGCATATGAACCATCCCTACCAGACAATGTTAACAGCTTTGTCATAAATAACCGTAATTTATTTATAAAAAAAACATTTGCTATAAACAGAATTTAAAGTAAAAGTCAATGGCCGTTATCAGTAAATCGAACTCATTGAGTTTCACACTGGTCTATACTTTACATTACATACAAAATGGACACTCATTCGCGTGTTAAGCGTGTCGTTAGTTAAAACGCTTAAAATAATAGTAATATTTTGTAACTTATAGCGTATTCAGATGGCTGTACGAAGAATCGTCGAATCACACTTGCCAAATCGGCTCTGCGCTCCAATTTATGTTTTATTCCAACGACAGCTGGTACTTCGAACGACTATTAAAAGCCACTTTAACGGTCAAATATATTTCGCTTTTGTTCATCGAACCGTGAAATATCAGAGCCTCTGTTCTTACATATTGTGTTCATATTTTTGATACTGTTTTTTATACTGTACTATATTAATGCGCTTGATTGTTTGACAAATTCCCTAGTCAAAATAAATAAATCCAGAGTTATATCATAACTCTAAGAATATACTCTTAATCCTTGAAATGAGGATGGCCCATAATCACGTATTTTTAAAGTTAAGTCACACTCGCATTTTCATACGTTTGTAGACTACAGATGGGTAGGTATGTCGAGTCGATTCTCTGAACTATACAAGACTAGCTGTGCCCCGCGGTTTCACGCGCGTAAGTCCGTATCCCGTAGGAATATAAAAAGCTGGCTTTCCAGTTCTCCAGCTGTCTGCGTACCAAATTTCATTGCAATTGGTTCAGTAGTTTTTGCGTGAAAAAGCAACAAACACACACACACATCCTTACAAACTTTCGCATTTATAATATTAAGTAGGATATTAGTAGGATTAGTAAGAAGTAGCATAATCAATTTAATAGGAATGAATTTGGCATATTTATATATCTTTGTATATGCTACATAATTTCGATAAAACATGTTGTTTATATGAGAAACCTCCCCTGAAATGTACAGTGTCGGTGGATAAGTATTTAAATTTGAGAGATATTAATCAGTTTTAAGTATGGTGTTTACAGGCTTTTAATGAATGAAAAATTCCTTTACTTGCATGTCCATCCGGTCATTCGTATCCATATATCGTTTTGGAGTTTAATTAAATAAATAAATAATATACGAGTTGAAGAACCTTTATTCTTAGATTATTTCGTATTTCTTAAGATTCAAAATACAATAAAATATTAAACGTTTCTTCACATTCAAACAAAAACAAAACCGTCGAGTAGAATGTTGTTTTAATAAAATTAAGACAATCACAATTTGATTTATTCTCAACTCCTCAAGTTGACCAACGAGCAAGTAATGCAATAAGGTTTATTTATAACAGGAGTGAGATTACAACTCACTGAGGGGCTGGGTAAGCTTAGGGTCTTAGGATTACGTATTACCATAACAAAAGGCATAAGTTGGATTACTAAATAAGGAAAGATGCAAAGGGGCACGGATGAGTTGAACATTACTTTGTTGTTGATGATGATTGCGTTGAATATCGTTGCTAATAATGTTTTATCACACTAATATTATAAATGTGAAAGTTTGTTTATTTGGATGTTTGTCGGTCAATCACGCTGCACCTAGAGAACGGATTTTGATGAAATTTGGTATAGAGTGAGGGTATGAGCTGACTTGGGTGATAGGATACTTTTTATCCCAATTAAATACTCCCTTGGGATCTTATCCCTGAGTCGAGATATCCGGGAGAAGCCGGGACGAGCGTCTATTACAACATAATGTAAATTTTGCATTTTTGATTATTGAAAATATAAGCACATTAAATAGTAACTACAAAAACTATTGCAATAAATTTCTATTTCAACGAATCTGTCCGTGTGTTGTTACGTTTTCACACACGAAACGCCGATATTTGTTTAGACGGATGCGATATTGGTGAATAGCAGCAGACTGTTTCAAACCAAACCATACCAAACCAAACTGGCAGTATCGTGATCGACTGTCAGGGGATGACACGAGTAAAGAGCAAGAGAGCGCAGTTGCGAGCTGGAATTTAGTACCTGGTATTATATCGACAGTCGTTTATCACTTTTTTCAATATAACTCATGACCCATTGCTAGTGGTATAACATAACTGTTTATTTAGTCATAGTTGTACATTATATTTATTGGTTAGCGATGACCAAAACCACGCTTTGTAAAGTACTTAATGTATTTACTTCATGTCAAAATCAAATAACACTGCTATAATCAAAATTAATCGAAACAAAATCATTTTCCACATAACAACAGATGATGCATTCTTTATGCGATAAACGTAAAATTATGGATGGATGCATTTCGTTTTACCTATATCACTAATTATATATTTAATGACCAAAATGTATGTATTTACAATTTAACAATATGGATTGCTCATATTGTTAAAATAGTAAAGTTTTACTATTTGCAACCTAAGTAGTTACCCATCAATAAAGTTGAATATATTAAAAAGAATTATGAAAGCTCGTATTCTTAAAAGATTTAAATTAGATTAGGTACCTTTTATTTTAACTAATTACTACTGATCGTTACATATCAATCTTTAAAACTACCTTCATCACTTCTAACATCACAGTTTTGCGAGGTAACCTAAAACAGAGTCAAATTTATTCGATTTAAACTCTATTACATAGTAAATAGTGACTAATCTAAGTTCTATGCGACAGCTAATTCCCTAAATGAAACAATTTGTTTCCATCCAAATACAATAATTTATCTAACTAGGCCAATCATTGGGGCTAGGTAGTAATGGTCTGCAATTAAACATGTTACCGGGAAATCACTGAAATTGACGAATGCCGCTGCATAACAAGTAATTAATAAAGCTCTTGACCAACCGGTTCATTTATTTACATATATACCTCGTAATATATAGGTCAGAGTATTTGATCAACAGTAAAATCGTATACAATGTTAATTGACCAGAAACAATGACCTTACTGAATGATTATAATACATCTTGAATGCAAAATAATATGACTCAACGATAGAATAGATCTAAGAAAACTTTAATTTAAAGATGCTTTATGAAATTGCATCTATAGAGGGAACTATATTTGGTGCCCACCAAATAAGCTTGCTAGGTGTTTTTTTTTGTGTCGTCGTTGGCAATGGTGCTGGTGGGTCGCCTGATGGTAAACGCTACCACCGCCCATGAACATTAGGAGAGGCATAAGGTCCATTGCAGACCTCACGCCTCTACAAATGGATTGCCGAATTCAAATTGAACAAGGTTTAATAAAAGGATTGACGACAGGATTAAAGGAAAGGACTAGGAAGGGTAAGGAAAAGATATTGGCCTCCGGCTCCCCCGCTCACCGAACGAAATATAGCAGTAAGCTATTTCATGGCGGCTTTCTGTGGGGGTGTGGTACTGCCCCGATGCAAGCTGGCTACAATTCAGTGCTCATACAAAGCTGGCCACAATACAGTGCTCGACTACCACATAATGTAAATTTCTACCTGTAAAGTTTTACAACAAAGCGGTCGTTTTGAGTTGAAGTCAACAAAGCAAATTGAATATCGCCACAGACTTCATATAGCTGTTATATAAAAGAGCAAATATCGAGATCAACAGATTCGTGCAACTGGAGTAGCGAATAAATATCAAGTAAGTCCATTTGTAAGTCAACACATACCTTTCACGTATTTGAACGGGATAACGGATTTACGAAGGACAGTGCCAGATTCGGCAAAATGAAACGTAGGTAATTTAATATAGTTATTGCACAGGAAGGAACTTGATAAATTAATAAGTATGTTATAAAATCAATACCATATAAAAGATACTTCATGTATAGCTTGCATGCATGCATGCATTCTAATGCTTGTGTTAGTTGCTATAATAGTAATTGCTTGAACGATATTGCGAATTTTCATATGATATATTTCATTTCATTTGAAATAAGGCTTAAAATCTTTAACATCTATAAAATAATAAGTAATTTTACGTCTAAAAAATTTGGATTTTATAAATAAATATTGTTTCCATGTAATACACTTTGGATCGTCTACAACTCCGAACAAAATTTTAATTTAAAAAAATCATTTAAAAAACAACTTTTTGACAAAGTGCCTATAAACATAGCGGGTGACGCGGTTCCAATTCCCGCTGAATGGCCATTTTTTTTAATCTTAAGGAATTTCTTGTGCAATAAACACCTTAATAAAAAACCGGAATACAAACAATTCACGGGTATTTGGGTATATACCTACACATGGCCTCGTAAATAATACCACTATGAATATGTTCGAATCCGCCCCTGCGCGCAAGGGTAAGGTCTGAGCCTTATTTAAACGCAAGTGGTTCACAAGTGTAAATACGCACCGAAAATAACTCGTTTCGTGAAAGGGTCTTTAAACTTTAAATAGCTGCTCCGTGATTAAAGGTACAGAGGTTACAGAACATAAAGTTAGCAACCTTATGATTCACAATGTTCCTTCTAACTGGGTATTGCAATTACCTATGGCTTGTTAAGACTGTGGTTAATTAAAAAACAAACCACAATGATAACGCCAATGGATGTTCATACTAAAAGGTGATATTGATGACTGTTGACGGTTTATGATGCTGATGATAAATTAGGAAATAAGGACTCTAGAGCAGTTACGGTACTACACTTATTTTGCATGAAACAAAATTAAGCTACATCAAACCTTCAGCGTTTAAAACGTATGACACTATATTGTCTTTGAGCGATCACTTCAAGTTATAATTGTGTCTTATTCGCCCTGTAAATCGAGTTTCGTTTTTTTACTCATATATTAACAATACAATGCCACGTTTATATAATGCCAGAAACACTTTATTTAGGTTATAAACAAAAATACTTTTATATGTGTTTGTTATTTTTGTACTATTAACTAAGCAATCTACATTCCTTTTATGCACATGAAAATATCGGATTTTAAATAATGATGAAAACAAAACTGAAAAGCTCTTCTGCTCTAGTTCTAAACCCACGTTATATACAATCTCAATGAGCTGCAATTGAAATCAGAATACTAATTTTGAACGAATCGTATATATGTGTGTATTTCATTAAATGCTATGATTATTTTCTCAAATTAATACAAATATTAAAACGCTGCCCGCGTTAATTGCTTCGCAATGATTAGCATACCGATCATCAATTCTTACTATGAAATCCATTAACTTTCTTTGAGTTCTTATTTCGACGAGAAAATTAAAACTGAAAAAAATATTGCAGTTGTTACGCTGATAGCGTTCTGATTCTCTCAGCTGTGAATGAAATTTTTTAAACATCCAAGCAACGGGCTTGCTTTATAATTGATTTTCTAAATGAGTCCGTATAAATTAAGGGACACTTGTTTGAAGAATTCGATGTTTTTTTAAAAATAATAATTTATTCACGGCTCTTTATTACTTTTTCTCTGTGATGTTTTTGAAATGTGCTATTTCCTACTAAACGCCTCACAATTTCTATTTTTGAAATCAAATAAACATTTCGGATTTTTAACAATAACTGCATAAAATTTAGAATCGTTTTTGGAACAATAATACGAAATTTACTGTTCTTACATTTACATCATACTACAAAAAGTGAAATGTTGTTGTTTGGTAATATATAAATGTGTTTTTGTTTATTTAGTTATTTTGCAGTACTTTTAAGAGGTAAGTGTACCTATTACATTTATTGAATTTCGTCGACATTTACTGTTGAAGAAAAGATAAAACCACATGATCTATTAAACTACATTGAACTTAAAATAATGATACCCTACTCACCCACTTACACATTAACCATACAATGCCAACAGAATTGCACTCAAATCAAAATCAACAAAAACGTCGTAAAAAACAGCTGAAAATTGAAATGGTTACCTCAAAACACATCATACACAAGAATATTATTCTGAGGCATTCGGTATTGATCTTTTAACCTTCTTACCGTCATACCGTAGCCCATAAATCAAATAAGTTTTCAAAGCACGTACGAAGAGTTGTAGCCGAGTTATAAGCTTCAAACCTGAACAGCGGAGTGGGTGAATATGTAATCGCATCAGATCAACCTTCTATCTCCTGTTATAGCGGTTTTGATATGGACCGTTTATGACACTGTTGAGTTATTGCTGACTAAATGGTTGGTTGTGTGGATTCCTGCTGCGGTATTTATAGATGATGGTAGTTTAGGACAGTGATGGGATCATATAGTTAATGTGCAAAGACTTTAAAACAATTAGTAATATCCCTGGTGATATTTATTGTAAACGATAAATAAACTTTGTCCGTTTGATTCTTGATCACTCAACCATATTTGACATATTATGGTGTGAGTTGAGGTTGAGGTCTGAGAAAGGATATTGGTTTTATGTTGGAAATCCCACGAGACCGGTAAATATGCGAGTTTTTCTTTGACTTGGAAGGCAAAGCCGTTGGCGGAAAGCTACGTGATTGCAAAACTAGCTCATTTCAGGGCATCATTCATCATTGCAAGAATACCTACCTTCCTAGAATACGTTAAAAATATTGTACGGACAATTCATTTATATTCTTATTATTCTTTTGTCATAATAACTGATGTCATAACTATTATTCTAAGGTCCTAGGTTTGATTTGATTAAGGTGTTCCCATGTGGGGTACCCTAGTCGCAACTAGCGTTTGGCATTTTAGGATCTGGACATGGGACCAATATATTTGAAACGTGGTTTGACTAGATATAACCTAGAATAGTATTATGTTATCATATATATAATAATGTAAATGACAAAGTTTGTGAGGTTGGATATATGTGTATATGTATGTTTGTTACTTTCATGCAAAAACCACTGAACCGATTGCAATGAAATTTGGTACGTAGATAGCTGGACAACTGGAATGCCATATAGGCAAATTTTTATCCTGATATTCATACGGGATACCGAGCTGCGTGGGTGAAGCCGCGGAGCGAAGCTAGTTTGTGATATAACTGAATCAGGGAATAAGATATGATAATGACGTGATGTTTTGCAATGCTTGACTGTATCATTGCAAAATTACAGGCCGATGTAATCGCTTACTGATCATGTTTCTAGTCTACTTGACTTATGATTTTAACTGACATATAACTAAACTACCTTTTGCCCGCGGTTTCGCACACGTAGTTTGATTTAAAAAAAATATCTATCAAAATCGGTTGCGTGGTTTAAAAGATTTAAGCATGTATTGAATAAACATATATTTAATAAAAATACAAGTTTGTAGTGAATAAACATAGCAGGTAGTCATGACCGTCCAAATTACCAAAGAAACATTGTTATGTGAAGAATCACAGATACTATTTATGATGAAGGATAGCCAACGAGCAGACGTGTCGCCTGGTGTTAAACGACCCACGTCGCCCATAAGTATCCACTCCGCTCTACCACATTCGCTAGAGAATAAAACTGGTTCCGTCCCCAAAAGTAATATGGGGGCTTCAGTAATTTTTGAATAGCTTCGTATTCATTGTTCGTATAGATCAGTTATGGAACCCATTAGTGCAATATAATACGCAATGTATATCAGAAAGTAACATGAACTCGGATCAAACGAAAACGGTGTCGAATAGATAGGACTGAACGCTGCCTGCGCATACAAATTTCAGGGGCACTCCCCGGGGTAATAAATTATGTAATCGGAAGTTGATACTTGTCACAATGTTAGCGAACTTAATTATGTGGAACTATTTGGGAGATACTAAAGCGTGGGTAGGCTTGTATGAAATATATTACATGTTTACATTTTATCGAAACTTAATATATGAATTTTAAGATAATATTGGCAATGTAGTAATTATATTCATAAGAGAAAACATAGTAAGTATCGTTCAATCATTACATTAATCAAAAATGCAAAGAGTAATCAACGTATGTATGGGTTAAATTTACATTGCAGTAAGTAACACACAAACGAATAACGTCTACACAAACGAAGCTGGGTGTAAACTTATTGGCCGACAATTCTGCTAAACTAAATATTAATAATATCAATCAAAATAAAATATTAAAATCAAAGTTATTATTTTTTGCACTATAGCATGAACAAAATACATTTCCTTTCGTAAATGTTTGGGTACTAGAGATTCGTGTTAAACAGTAAGGTCGCCTGTGTCACAAACGATTCCTTTTTTTGTGATATTGTTCAATTTAGGTATTATATTATCTAGTGAGGAAGGCGTTGATCAACATTAGTACATCCATATATATATATATATATCCATGACATAGAGCTAACTCACTGGGGTAATATTAGACAATATACCTAACAAGCACCCGTAGCACCTGCTTTATGTGGCTCGACGAAACACAGTCAGTAAGAATCCGACATAACCCACGACCTCTTCCCCTTGGTATGTGGGTTTCTATGCATCACTACTATAAAAAAGCGAGGCGATCGTCGTGATTAAATTGCGTAATTTCAGTGTATCTATGTTCAATAAACGATTATCATTTATTTTTTTATTTATATGCCTTTTTTGTAATTAACTTATTATTCTAATTGTCTGTTAATGTATTTAACAATCGTGTTGTTGATGAGAATAAAGGGAAAACGAACCGAATTAAGAAAACGCTCTCGCGAAATTAAATTCCGGTTCCTATAAAACTACTGACACAGTTGCGATTGTATGCTATGTTATTTGCTAGGGTGTATATTAAATGTATTATCTCTGGCTAGGATATTCGATGCTTCTAAGGAAACCTTATCTTATCCAAATAGTTGTTAGTTATATCATAATTGCGCTTGGCAGAAGTACAATCATCAATTGTTATTTATTTATAATATATAAAAATTTATTCAATAAATAAATTCGTATTCCTTAACAAATACCACAAATTTGATTTGTATTTTGTGTATAAAAAATTATGGGGCTCGCTATTTAAAAAATATAAACATTTTACATATTTTTTTCATTTCAGAGCTGTGAAAAAATACATAAATTTGAAAATAAACTATCCACAATATAATGATAAACTTTTTACGCAACCAATGAAAAATACAATCTACACTAATATAGATATACGAGGAAACTTTTGTTTTTTTTTTTTTGTATGTTTGTAAAGTTTTCACACAAAAACCACTGGACCGATTTCAAAAATTCTTTCACCATTCGGAAGCTGCAACTTTACTCAATGGCGTGAGTTATAAATGTACAGCGGGCGAAGCTGGGACGAACAGGTAGTATTAGATAATTTAGACCATTTGATTTTTGGATGTATTCTACATTAAATTATTACCTATGTTGATAGTCAAACATTTTCTACCTTAAAATGCTTAAAAGCAAAATGTCCGAGTAGATATTACAGAGGGCTCAAATGAAACCGCATCAAAGATAAAATTGGCCTCTTCAGTGCCCGCGTTCTTTGAAAATTCCGTCGTTTGTAAAACACCAAAGTTTTGTCGAATAAGCAACTTGTCGAATTATTTCGCTTAAATTTTCAATATTTCGCTGAATGCTGACTTCGACAAAAGATTTATGATTTTAAACGACGGTGTCAGACGCTGGAGGAGTCATTATCAAAACAATAACATGGATTCTTATAATCATTTTATTAAATATGTTTTCCCTTATAGAGATCTCGTAGGCCGATAACATTTTTATAAACCTAGTTAAGAGACTTAATAGACCTTTTAATATTAAAACGTTATTCAAATTCAAGAAGTCTTATTACTGAATAATTAATAAGTTAGTTTACAGTTGAGAGATTCGTCAGACTTTAAATAAAGATGGAAATTTCGATATTTTGTATTTTATTTCGCTTTCAAACGTCGTACATTACAACGATATTCCGTTTTGATTTGTAATTCCTTTGAGTGTTAGCATTTGCATTTAACTAACGATAAGCATTATTGTACCTTATCCTGGAATACCTGAACAAAATTCTTGATAGCAGGACATTCTTATGGTATAAAGAAGATATTGCTTTATTTGTAATTTTATAATAAAGAAGTTGAATGTACGAAATTATTAAATGAATCGTCTTATTAGGAAGTAAACATAAATAATGATAATAACATGAAATATATAGATTAGAGCTACCGTTATAAGTACTATCTGGACTCAGACAAGCGTGGAGCAGACTAAAACGATACAAATGGTCAATATTACTGTGATCTAATACTGTTTGGAAACTAGGAAAAAAAAATCTTTGGGATGAAAAAAGAAAAACGTAATTACATTGTTCAGAATATAAGGTTTAAAAGTGTCGAATATCTGAAGCAATGATGACATCACCATCCTACGCTACCCCAGGGAACTTGTTATAAAGACAAGGGCTGATTTTTTCTTCAACTTCAAATAATATCCAAGGAAGAGGTTCCTTTGGGTAATGTATATTCCTTTATTATCAAATTTCCACGTTTTCCTAGAATAAGTTAAGATTGCGTGCAAATGTTGCTGATGTAATAATTTTATTAGTTAGTTTATGGTAAATATTTATATAAGTTGAATATATAATATTCTTGATTAGAATTTAATTATGGAGTATCGAATACAGTTTAGATTTAAAATAGAATGACATAGAGCTAACTCACTGGGGTAATATTACACAATATATATATAACAACGATTAAATTAATGTAAAACTAAGTAACCATATTTTTGTAATAAATTCATAAATAAAAAAAAAATTACTAGGCAAATTCGCAACATTAAGCGAAAATCTTTTGGTGGAGCACAAACAAGCGAAAAATAAATACAAAAATTGGTCAACCATCCGATTTATGACCGTGCCAACCGTTACTCAGTATCAATTGTTTATAATGTTGTTGTTGTTATCGCGGCAACATAACATAATCAACACGGTTCATAAGACAGACGGATAGATTGACACCGAATTTTGTAACAGGCTTGCTGACGGACTGACGGACAATGAGTCCTCAATAATATGATACTAACCTTGTAAGCATAGAATCCTAAAATTAGGTAATACATACGCTAGCTTTTGCTCGCAGCTTCGCACGAGTTAAATTCGGTGTAGTTGAATAGATGTTATTGTATGTATACACTATCTATTAAAAAAAACCCATCAAAATCCGTTGCGTAGTTTTAAAAATTTAAGCATACATAGGGACAGATATAGAGATTTTGTTTTATACTATGTAGTGATGCTTCAATATCTTTATTTCTCAGTAAAGCAATAACTACTACCAACACTTAATTTATTTAACAATTTTTACAATTTATTATTACACCGAAAATTAACTAAGCGTCGAGATTTCATTACCAGGCAGTGAGGATCTTAAAGAGCCCTAGTTAAACACCTAACTTAGGTAACAGCTAATAAACACTTGCCTAACTTACCGTAAATTATACACCCTCGCTTTATTTACTCACAACAACCTGATAAACAGACAGCAGTTTTGTTAATGTTTGATGTATTCAGCTTATTATATGTATTATAAAGAAAAGCAAGTTCATTTATTATTGTTGTACAGAATTCAGTTTCAAATTTAGGGAACAGATTTTTATGTGATATTGGTAAAGGAACTGGCTGGTGGGTCGCGTGATGGTAAGCGAACAGCACGAATAAATTTGTAAAAGCCTTACGCGTCTGCAAAGGGATTGGAAATTTTATTGGATAAGCAATGAGAAAAGAATTGATGGAATTAAAGGAAAGGTTTGGGAATGGTAAGGAAAAGGATACAGGCCTGTGGCTAACCCACTCACCGAAGAAAACTCTACATAGTAGAATAACAGAAAGAATAATAAGAAGATATATAAGAAAGGATAATAACGTAAACTAATTTCAAATTAAACATGAACACATATTTCTATTATTAAATTTAATTTGCTCGATAATTATAGTAAGTTACGTTTCCAAAATAGTCCTATCTGTGTGCTAACTAAAATAATGCTGCAGCATATAAAAACAATATGTTTGATTAAAATCCAGACACATAGCACATAAAGCAGAAAGTTATTTGATTTACTAACTGCTCTAGTTCGGTACAGATCCTACAAATTGCCGACGAAAACTTACTGTTATAAATATTGGAACCCTAATACTTAGTATTCTAGGTGCGTGTTTGATACCATTTCATTGTGTAGCGCTAGGGACTAAATCATGCACCAGTTATCCCCTCGTATCCCCTGTTACGATCCTTTTCTATATTTCACTTACCCAAGGGAGTTATGATTTTGTGTAAGTTTTTACATTCTGTATTCTTTGATAGATGCTTCCCTTTTTTGTCACTATATATTTGGCTCGACTCCGCTATGTTGTTTGGCATATGAGATTTCGAGTTACTTGGAGTAAATTTTATGCCAATATTGGTTGAACCTTGTCTAACCTAGTTAAGCTTCAAATATTATGTTTATAAACACTAAGCCGCTAGCGATTAATGATTGTATAGTTTACTATAAGTGCACAAATACAAAAACAATAGTCTTATATGTTTGTTAGCGCAAAAGCGGGTACATAAAATATGTACTAAATTACATGATAATAATGCCGTAGGCTACGCTTATAATAGCATTGTATCCACTCCATAAATTAGCAGACTGTTTTTCTACTCTTCCAATAACATGAGTGCTTCTAAAACATTTGAATTTTCCACTGGGATAGCAGTATTTTTCTAGCAACTGGGATAGACACTCGCTGGGTAAATAAACTCAACATTTTGTGTTCTAAGGAAAATAGAGCGGTCTTTAGATACTTGGCATTATAAGGGTTGCATTCAGAGCTAAAGACGTGCCACTTCAAAAATTATCAATGCGTTCCTGAAGAAAAAGACGCTATACGCGTCTTTGCGATGCATAAAAAATAGATATGAAATTTCTTTCCATAGATCTATATATTATATAAAACTTCAATGCATTTTTTGTAACTGTTTTAAAATAGTATAATGCTACACAAAAATGGGACTTTAGAACTAAACTGGTTTTGGTGTTGAAACGTTATTATAATATCTAATGAGTGTAATTTTTTAAATGTTTTAAAAAATTATAAAACTAAATAATACCATAGTTATATAATTATATAAAACTAAATATAACAATAAATATAGTTCCCTTTTTTTGGACTTATTAAATGCAGTTTTATATCTAATAATGTTTTATAAAGGCATTATGTGGACAAAATATACGGTTCTAATACATTAACACGGGATTTCAATAAATTCTGTTCCGCCGCAATAGAAATGTAGCAATATAGTTAATAGATTGCTCCACAGTTGACTGGAGCGAACTTTTTAAACATTAATTTTTATAGCCTTTACTAATTTTCTTGTGTTTGAGTTTACGCGAGTATTATACATTGAGAAATTAAAGACTTTTTAACGGATTTTAAACGCGATTTATTCATTATATTATTACTTACTAATTGTTAATATTATTTTTTATACGAAATGGTGAGTTATGTGTTTGTTATTGGTCTATCCTGCTAATATTATAAATGCGAAAGTTTGTGAGGATGGATGTATGAGTATGTGTTTGTTTGTTACTCTATCACGAAAATACTACTAAACTGATTGCAAAACCGATTGAATAATACATAGGCAACTTTTTATCCCGATGTTCATATGTGATACAGACTTACGTGGTTGAAACCGCGGGGCGCAGCCAGTATAAAATAGTAACAGAATTATAATAGTTTTTAATAAAAAACTTAACCGTCTTTAAATTACAGAGCTTAGCCAAATTTAAATGGGACTACATGGCAGGCAAAAAAAGCAGTGGTGGCTCAGTGGTGAGAACCTCGGACTTCAAAATCGATAAGTCGGGGCTCGAGGCCGGGTGAGCGTGCAGGAAATAAATAGATTTTTCAATTTATCTGCGCATGTAGGTAACATCACCACTGCTTAAAACGGCGAAGGAAAACATCGTGAGGAAACCGGCATGTCCAAGAATCAAAAGTTCGACGACATGTGACATCTGCCAACCCGCACTTGGCCAGCGTGGTGGATTATGGCCTGAACCCTCATAGGAGGCCTGTGGTTGGGCTGATGATGATGACATGGCAGGCATCACCTTTCAAATAAAATAAGAATCATAGAAATCGATTCATCCTGTAAAAAGTTATGAGGTAACAAACACAAAAGACCTGAAGCACATCAGCCTTTAGTTACAAGTTTTATTTTATACTTTTGAAAATAAACTTAAAAACTGACATCAATTTAGCTGTTTTTAAATATCCGTAGCATTTCAGTGTATTTTCTCTGAAAAATGACATGGAAAAAATTACAGGAAATCAGGAAAAAAAATTTTGTTCATGATATATTAACATTTAACGGAAAAACACAAAAGAAAAGTAAATATCATTGTTAGAAAATTTCAAAGCCACACTTTTTTTGAATTTTTTTGTACTCTCTACAATACAAAGGCGCTTAAAAACATATTATAATTATGTACCTATATTGAATTTTTGAGTGTCCTTATATATGCCATTATTCCTTTAATTTGTCTTCAAGTCAAATAGCATTCCTATGTAACAATTATGGTTATTGATTTAATTGTTTTATTGTTAATAATTTTATAATGACAGCTGGAGAATTTCTTTTATGATTTTGATGACCTAGTTTGTTAGAGATTTCATCCCTATAATTGTCCCTAATAATTGATGCGAAAAGCGCAATTTTAAGTTTTTAGTCGATTCGATTCTTGAAAGTAGTAAGTAAATTATCAAAAATCTTTGAATGCAGTTTACGTTCTTTTCAAAAATAATGGAATGTTCTGTTTGAATAAAGCTTCCTCTATATGTACTCTCCCCTCAGATAGGATTTCCCGCCATTGGGAGACAAAACATCACCCGGTGTAATATTGTGAAATCTTGAATACTCAATTCAGTTTTAAATAACATTAAATGTTGTAGTAAGACTTAAAAAAAAATCGTGAATAAATTGTCAATTTTATCGCATAAATGATCATATAAAGATTGTTCTGTATCTGTTCTTAAAACAGGTTGTTAGAATACTAACGTAATAACGTATAAATGAGGTTTACTTGAATTCCTTTTTTTACCTACGTCTCGTTATCTACATTTTTAAAACCTACATGGAAAAAGTTAGTCTAGAACTAGATAGCATATCGTAATAATAGTTTGAATTTTCCGCTCTCTGCCTGTATTACGCGCGTTGTTAACTTTGTTTTTTTTTTGTATCTTATAGAAAATTAAGATACAAGGAGGTTTGTCGGTGTTTTGTCATAAAAAATATGTAAGTACGTTTTTGATCTGGCAACAATTTAATAATATATATTACTATGTATTTTTTTTTCTGTCGGTGCAGTCAAATGCCAATGTTGTTAAGAAATGATTTATGCTATAAAAAGCTTCCGTGAATAGATTGGAAAATGCCATACAAAAATTTATTCTTTTGATAAAGTCCTTTTCTTCTAGTGGTTTGACCCCTCTTAGAGAAATGAATTTAATTTTCTGTATGGGATGGGGTATTGATGAGGTCAAAAAAGGTAAAGGAACGTTTAGGATTTCAGTATCTTTCAGTTATTTTTAAAATCCATTGTAAAAGTTTCGTATCAGGCACTTCCCGACCTACTTAAATATATATTTATGTAAATTGTGAACGATTCAATAGAAATTTAAATAAATATAATGATTAAAGACTCTCGAAGTAAGTAATATAAATTTTGAAATTCAAACAAGCTTAACAAGAATTAATTGAATGTTTGGCCCACATCCATTTTATAACTGAAGTACATTTTCATACTTTTCTAAAATCTTAAGTTCTATTAGTTTAATTGCCCGTAAAATATTATTTTGTGCATACATAAGAAAATATAAATATTTACAACAAAACTTAACCTCTTTCAAATTGTCATAACTAGACCAAATTGAAATAGGACCTCACGGGAGGCTCTCGTTTACAAATTATTAAATTCGGTTTATCCAGTCGAAAGTGGTGTTGTAACAAATCCAAAAAAAAAAAAAATTTAATTATAACCTCCTTTTTTGAAGTCAGTTGAAAAGCCATTTACCCTTTATGGATACATGGAGATATATTCTAATTTACCGTTCTTTTCACATTCGTTACAAAGGACGCGAACAAAATATGACTAGGTTTTTACCAGCGTTTCTCAACAGCGCGACGGAAATCAACTTTTGTATCTCGAATATTCTTTTGTTTTACATTGCTTTTGTGTCTTGTCTGTTCCATATACACTTTAGACATGGAGAAACAAGGATTTTTAGTTATTTCTATGTTATGCAGAAGTAGCGTGTTTTTTTTTTCAAAATTGCTGCGCACTTTTCAAATGTTTTTCACTTTTAAAAAGATGTAAAAATTGTCTAAAAGAGTTTAGGAAAATGCTAATAACTATATTAAAAATGTAGGTTTTAAAAGGTTTTAAGCAATTACGAAAATCCATGGAATATTATCGCTTAATCACCTCAGGACAGTTCTTTATTATCTTTATTATGATGAAATTCGTAGTCTTTAAATTAATATTGACATAAAAAGAGCAAGTTTTGCCAGCAGAAGAAACTGCTTTGCGAATAGTGATAAAACTGTACTACAACGCTTCATACGTTTAAAAATGCTTCTAGAAGACGTCGTATTGAATAAATAAATGTTTCAATTTAATTATTGAGTTTAAAAAACTCATAAACAATATCAAATAACACTTAACCAAATAATACTCATAAATGGCTTAATAACCTCACATAAACAAACAATTTAAAAACCAACTTACAGCAACGTATTAATTAACTGGAACATTTTATTCCCTAATGAAAATCAAATAAAGCAGGTATAAACATAGTTTATTAGCAGAACATATGATTTACGACACAGAAGCATGGAGGGCTAAGAAATACCCAACTGTTAAATATTAGAAACAACACTAATGTTGGCTATTAGTATTCCATTTGCGTGTAGGTTGCGAAAATAGTTTATGGTTCAGTCGTAAATAGAAAACTACGGAATATACCCACCCAGCTAATTAAATATATACACAATATACAACATATTTAAGCTTAGTTTCGCCTTTTGGAAAGGCAGATTTTTAACTGACGTTCCGAGATTCTATATTCTACTGTATTTTTGTGTTTGATAGGAAATTATTGTCATTTGGTTCCATTTTTGAATCTGCAGTGATACCACTGCCCCATACACAACAGCGCCTTTTCTCTTAGAAAATCACTCGCTGTGCCCCGCGGTGTTACCCACATAGTAAATGATGTTATATAGCCTAAAGCCTGTCTGAATAAATGGGCTATCCACCACTGAAAGAATTTTTCAAATCAGACCAGTATCCTGAGATAGGTTCCTGAGATTAGCGCGTTCAATCAAACAAAAAAACCAACTCTTCAGCTTTATTATATTAGTATACATTAATTGCTTACGTGAATAGGCAATGCTTCCTCATTATGTTGAGTTAGCGTTTCTTTAAAGACACGTATTTAAGTATCACCTAAAATATAAAATGAAAACTGATATAAAATATATGTGTTTGAACCAAACAATTTTGGTTAACATTTTCAAAGCTTAAGGGTATAATAGATGGGTACATATTTGAAGTCTAATCATTTATTCAGTGCTCAAAGAAAATGTTTTATAAAAATTTAGTCATATTGTTATTTACATTTAATAATTAGACTGAAGAATTTATCGTGAAATTTTCATATATTCAATTATGCGAAGGAAATGAAAACTTTACGAGCGGCAGTAAAATGCAACAAAACGAATATGTTAACTGAGTAATTTCTAGTTCAATATGTGTTCTTTATGCATAATGCACGAATTATTGTATGATAAACAGAGATTTTATATTGTAAGATATAATTAAGCAATATCGCTACTAGACGTGGATATTACAAATCTATAAAACTGTTTCAAACATAAATAAGTATCTTATGTCCATCTACACTAATACTGGTATTATACTGAGGAACTTATTATTTTTTATTTTTGTAACGTTTTCATTCAAAAACCGACTGATTTCCAAAATTGTTTCACCATTACAAAGCTGCACCTTCACTGAGTGACATAGGCTATGTATATACCACGGGCGAAGTCGGGGCAGTTTAGGTTGTGTATTTTAGAACATTTTTTTATTTAGTATATTTTTAGATTGCGTGTGAGAAAAGTACCTAGAAGGGTAATCAAATATCACACTTCGCGAGTCGATCTTTTAAATTGTGGGATTTCTAATGGGAAAGACGAAGAAGATAAGTTTGTTAAAAAAGACTCAATTTAATATAATTTAGCATACCTTTGAATTTTATCGGATAGTTCATTATTTATATATGAACATTATGTATATTATGAGATCTTTCAATTATACTTACGCGTAAACGCGCTAATCTCTGGAACTGCCTCCAGCCCTTATGATCTTCTGATGTCACGTTTTTTTCGCATTTGTAGTAGGTAAATATTTATGTAACACACAATTACAGATTCGAATTGAAATAGGAGAAAGGAAGTTGGATCTTCGACCAGTCTACCCGGCTGACCGGTATTATATGATGTTGCAAAGTTTTATATATGTCTTTGTAGTGAAAACATTTCGCTTGCACGATTAAGAAATGTGTCGCTACGGTCATAGGACATAAACTACCATCACACTACTACATACAGCAGCGAGGCAGGTAGAAAAATGCGAATGAAGCTGCAAGGCATAGCTACTACAAGCAACATAATAGCAAGACTAGTATGATATATGTATTTGTAAAAATATGTAATTTTTATATATTTATTGGTTGTCGTGCTTGCATGGCTATAATAATGACTATTATAAAATATGTATAATTATGTTCCTTGGAAAAAATTAAGTATCTGACTGCATGCTAATCGGTACTTAACTGCGATTGAGGTGTTACATAACTACTTGGAACCTTGATCTAATTTGTAATTTAATATGCTAGTACTACTAAATGCACTGAGTTTTTAGTACACGATTAGATTAATCCTACCAATATTATAAACGCGAAAGTTTATAAGTACGGATGGATGGACAGATTCTTAAATGTTTGTTACTCTTTCACGCGAAAACAAATTATCGTATATGTATGAAATTTGATACGGAGATAGATTACACTTGTAATTAAAGCTACACTCGGCATATCTATTTATATTTTCCTGGTTTAATAATCTTTAAGTGTATGTTTTGTAAGTTGTTCTATAGAAATAAATAAATAGTCTTTATTAGTACATAGGTTACTTTACCCGTGTACCACGCGATGCCGCGGTTTCAACTATAGATATATAAATTTATTTGTAACTATTGTTCCAGGATTTACGTATTCCATGAATTTCTGTAATAACCTTGAAAATGATCTGTTAAAAATCTTGATTAATTGTTATATTAATAAACCTCTTACTTTAACATAAATATGAACCAAAATCCTGATATTATTGGGTATCGAATAAACCAGACTCACCACAAGACCCCTCGAAGAGGCAATTGGTTTAAATGTATCCATAAACACGTGCTCAATGGCCAGTATAAAAACACAACAACCGAAATATTTGCTACGGAATAAAGTGTAATACAGTGAAATGTCGCTGGCTGGTACCGCAGTTACGCGGGATATCAATAAATTTTGTTCCGCAGTGGAAAATGTAGCGATCGGCGGTAACGAATTGCTCAACAGTTGACTCAGCTTGATCGATCGTTGCGCGGCTGTGGCTAAAATTATTGTTAATTATAAATTATTGGGATGATTAATCGAAATGAAAACTATCCTTTATCTTACGTTGGACCAAATTACACGTAAAAAATTTCATCAAATTCGGTTGAGTTGGTGAAGAGTTCATTGGGAACATACATCATGACACTGGATTTTTATTTTTACTAAGCCTAGCCTGCCCATTAGCCGCCTTAACCACAGTACTGATTTAGTTGAAATTTGGTACAAACATAGTTTGAGACCTTACATAAATAGTAGTTAGTACTATCCCGGAAATCCCACGGTCACGTTAGCTATCCAGGTAAAACCCCGGGTCTGTACTTATCTTTGACTATACAGGCGGATCCGTGGGCGGAAGGCTGCCTACAAATCTATACTAATGATAGAAAGCGTCTGAAGATGATCCAAATAGCTGAGAATCGTTAAAGTCTGATAACTTTTGCTCCATTTTTTATAGATAGATGAAAAGAACCGATAAAAAATCAGTAATACCTGACAGTTGTTGACGCTTGAGCCTACCGGTATTTCAATATTCAAACGTACGCAAATACAATTTACCGTATTCCCACTAGAAGTAAAGGTTTCTTTTACTGAAATAAAATGTAAACATTCAGAGGCATTCTCTACTTGCTAGCAGTTTTTGCTAACATATTTATTGGTATCGATCACAGAACAGGCATTCGATACATGCCACTATCGGTTATCGAAATATCGGTACAAAATCTACAAATAAAATTTCAACGAAAATCCTGTATAAATGAAATGCCATACATCCATAAACGTGAAAATGGTAGGCGAAAAACTAAAATTCATACCGCCACAATTTGAACAAAAAAATGTAGGAAAACTTCATGTTTTTCTTAACTGTTTATTGCTTGTTATACGACATAAATACTTATGAAGAATTGTTAATCGATTTAAATGCGACTTCTTATGTATAGAAGACAATACAGGCAAAATAGAAATTACCTTAAACCAAAAATTTCATGCAATCAAAATGACATAGAGCGAGTTATCTATTACATTATAGTATCTGTTATGTTATAAACTAATTATCTGATTGTATTCTCTTTTTATTTGTTTCTTTGTAATCTGATTGTAATACATGAACGCAAATTTAAACAAAATGGCTTCAACTTCACCGTTTCAAGCCCAAATTTTATAAATTCATCATATTTTAGATGCATTTTTACGTGGCTCCGGTTGCGTGCTCATGAAATATTCACTAGATGGACTAGAGAAGCGCATATTTCGGAGGTCAAGTTAAGCCCAGTATGCAAGCGCGGGATTTCGATGAAATATTGCTTAGATTTTAAACTCGAATACACTTTATTATACAATAAATTCTAACTCAAATCATAGAAAACATGAATTTTTCATCAAATCGAGCTAGATATTTTAGTGAGAGGCCTTGATGTATGTAGATTTATACACAATGCTTAAAATAAAGAACAGAAAAGAGCAAGCACCTTCTTATGTTTTCCTCATGTTTCTTCCAATCTTAATTCAGCCATTAATAATACATTATTATTTATTTTACTAATATCATGAATGGGTTTAGCTTCTGTCCCATTTGATTATAGAAAAAGCTCAGAGGGAATATCCTCGTTTTTAATAATAGACATAAAATATATGAATACTCTCTTTAAGTCTTTGTCGCTAGCCATTCAATCAAAAAAATATCTAACAGAAACTATATTTCGGCAACTAAATCAGTGTCCACGCTAAAGAGATAATCCGGGACATTTTTCTACAACTCTCGTTTCAGCGAGCCTCTTTGTCCGAGTAACTAATGGTCACCCGTTAATCACGAGAGAGGTTTTTCATAAGCTATTTTTCACTTTATTCTTTACATGCTTTTAGTGCGCTAATTCTTTAAATTCTAGAAATAGAGAAATCTTTTTTGTAAGGATGTAATGTAACGTTAATATTGTTGAATGTATTTTAAGTTATATAAAATAATATTGGAAATCATCGATACGCTAGAATGATATTCCCTTTCAAAAAGTTCAAGCATAAATAATATTGAATTATATACATGAATTCGTATCGATAATGAGTTAAGTATTTAGCCAAAGCCTGTCTTCTGTCCCTTCCTTAAATTTGAGAGCATAAGATTAAACATTACTACAGTTCTTGATTAAAATCAGCATTTACCATGTTCCTCTCCACTTTCCCTTGAGTGTTATGAGTTAAGATGTTTCTTATAGTTGCGTATGTTAGAAAATGATGTCCTCTTTGTAAAAGAAAATCGTATATTATTACTCTATTACTGTTGAACATAATAAGTTTATAGTCCTACTATCCTACTAATGTTATAAATGCGAAAGTTTATAAGGATGTGTGTGTGTTTGTTGCTCTTTCCCGCAAAATCTACTAAAACGATTGCAATGAAATTTGATACGTAGATAGCTTGCCAACTGGAATAACATACAGGCAACTTTTTGTCCTGATATTCCTACGGGATACGGACTTACGCGGGTGAAACCGCGGGGCGCAGCTGGTAAGTTTATATAAATAAATCGCTTTACTCTGATCGTAACAAATTGAAAATCTGAAAATAGTTCATAATCTATATTTCTATACTACTAATAAAAAGCTGCAGAGTTTGTTTGTTTGAACAAAATATCACGCTATGTTTATACATAAACAACTTCCCGCCCTCTACTTCGCCCGTCTAGTAATGAATATATAGATAAAAAATATACACGAAATATAACATAAATATATTATGTTCTATTCTTCACTTACAAATTACGTTTCTTGTGTCGATTGAAATTAATTCCGGTGGATTGCCATGGTTCAGTCTAGTGATCAAAATAAACACGGACGTGTAACTAATTGATTGAATGTTTAGTTATCTAAACATCCATGTAAAGGGGAATCACGTCAACCGTTGCTTAATTGTCTGATTATATTAGACATGTCTGGTTGTTTTGTCCCGTGATAAAAATAGCTTTTAAATTATAGCTAACCTCACCGAAACAAATGAATAATAGAATTATCGTTAATAGTAGGTCACAGGGTAACAGTGTCCTATTTATGGAATAACTTATAAGAAAAGCTCCATCAAGAAGCATATTAGCCTCATATTACAAAATCCCTCATAAGTATCCTGCAACGTACGGGTCTGCACTTCACGGTATAAGCCTGCTTGTACGGGGATAATGTTAAGATTTCTTGATAGAATGATATTGTTGGTAGATAATATTCTTTAATAAATGGCTAACTATCACACGTTGACTCTGATACATTAATATATTATACCATAAGTTATAGAGATAACTCTTGCAATACAGTTTATTCAAAATTTTCAATTCTTTTTTAATTAACGACCGTAATATAAAGACCAAGAAAAGTAGAATGAAAATATGATTTCTTCACAGTTATCAAGATTTTCCCTCATAATTTAAGTTGCAGTATCTAATTTAGCAGTTCAACAAATGCACTTAAAACATTATTTTGCAGAACCACTTAATTCAAAAGTTAGGCTTGACAGAGAAATGAAAGTACCCTCAAAGTTTATAGCCGTTTGCATAATTGTAATTAGGGCAGCCTCACGCGGATAACGTTTTGATATTTTTATCTTTTCTTTATTTGGCAACTCTTTTCTTAATTCTGTTTAAATGGGTTAATTGAGGGGTTGTGTTGCATTTTCGTGGCGAAATAACATTAAACAGCGGAATTAAGACGATTTTGAGTGAATCATTTATTTTTCCAACTACTTACGAATTACTGAAGGACTGTTGTATTCAGATTTATCTGGACCGAATTAAAAACGTGGTGCTTTATTGAAAGTCAAGAGGGATAATATTACATGTATTTTATGTAAGTTTTGTTCTATTAATTATTTCTTTTTTTTCTAATGTGATTAAATAAAGTAATTTCTCATACAATGATCTTTTTTAAACGAAGTAGTCCTACTAATCCTACTAATATAATAAACGCTAAAGTTTGTAAGGATGTGTGTGTATTTGTTGCTCTTTTACGCCAAAACTACTGAACCAATTGCAAAAAAATTTGGTACGTAGACAGCTGGACAACTCGAATAACATACTTAGTCTGGCCATAAATACTGTTACACTTAATTATAAAAAAATATTACATTTGAATTTCGAATCTGT
>NC_052120.1:8059471-8083975 GCF_012273895.1 Zerene cesonia | reverse complement strand
TAAATGTTATTTGCAGTTAACAATTTTCTTTTTTCTTTATTACAATATTTATGGCAAGACTAGGTATAGGCTACTTTTAATCCCTATATTCCTGCGGGATGCGGACTTACGCGGGTAAAACCGCGGGGCGCAGCTAGTTTTACTATAAGAACAAAAAAAATAGTAGTAAAGTATACAAATATTGTATACATATATCAAGCAAGAGTCAAAAGTAAAAAAGCACATATAATGAGAACCGTATTTTTCCAGGATATGTAGGTACCCGCACGTAAACAGCTTTTTCAGAGACGTCAAAATCTTCCTCTGTTCTTCTTGAATATGCATCAAATATATCCCATTAGTCGGCTTGTTCTAAAATTCTAGAGACGCTGTCATGCTACACAACCCTCACCGACAAGGTTTAAATTATTATCTTAATGATATCCCATTTTGTGAGCTCTTAGGTATCTAGCAAGTTTATTTATCATTTATTACATACGATATGTATATTGTATATGTCACAGAAGTTGATTTATCCTAAAACATTAATTTTTACTCACTAGCCTTTTAGCTCATTTGCTGTTTTAATTTTTTTGTACTTCTGTTTTATTTTTGACTGGAAAAAATTGTTACCTAACGATAAGAACGCCGTTCGTGCATATTTTCTCGTGTGTTTTATCTATGTTTTATGTACGCAATATAGAATTATCTGTCCATCTACAGTACGTCCATTCCAATAAATCATTATTATACGCGAAACTTTGACAAAACTCCTCGGAAACCACTTAACGGAAGTCGGTTGCTGTGTCTTCGTTGCAAGAACAACACGAGTTGCATTTAATTATAGCGTCGACCCACTTCGCTCAAAATTTGAACGAAGTTAATGTAACAGTATTAACGGGATTACAATGTTAATGCAACTTGCCATTTTAAAAGCTGTATTGTAGAACGTAATGTCAATATTTTGAGCATTTTAAGTGTTTTTATTTAAAGAAACACTTTTCTTTGAGAAATTTGAATAGACAAAGATTCGAACCCGCGTCTTTTGCTACGGTTTTGGCAAAAAGACGCGGGTTCTAATCCCGTCTAGTGATCACATTATAAAGTATTTCAATGCTAAAAGAATATAAAATTATTTTTAACACCTTTCTTTGTATTTAAGCTTATGTTTATATATAGTTTTAAGAACGTTATAACATTTGCATGAAAACCTACATACATATTATATATAGATGCTTAAAAAATAATCATTAGTTGTCGTGAACATTTAATATAATAATATGAAGTTATAACATTAGCATGCTTGAGGACATAAAGTACTTTAATATTTCATTTTCAAAATAACATTTGTTAACTATTAAAGTCCATATTGTACAGACGAAACATTGATATATTGTAACTATGTGTATTACAATAATCCAACACAATGAATATAAATTGATATTATTCTTTGTTAAAATGGGTAATTAGTTTTTATGCGCAAAAACATTATTCAAATAAGAAATTAATTATATTTTAACATGATTCGTTGATACGTAGAATTTTGCGACAGTTGGGTTTAATTAATGAATTAGCAGGTGCGAGATAACATTGTCGCTACTACCTACAATCTCAATTCCTTAAAAAAATAGTAATGCTTAACCTTATGAAATTACCCTGAATCAGTTTAAAAAATCTAAAGGCATATAGCAATAGAAAGAAGAGGAGTCTTCAATGAATGCATATATAGATAGATGATAAAATGACATGTACCTAAATGTCACACAACACTGCAATAACAGCATGTATTCTCAAATCTATTTGAAATTAATTGAAACAAATACATACCCGAGATGTCGTGAAGGCCGCATCACACCGCCAAGTCGTTCCCTACCGACACAGAGCGCTATTTGCTATCACTTGTTTATGTTTACTCAGTTAATTAATTCGAGTTTAATTATTAAGTCTCGGAAAATTATTCCCTCTTAAATTATCTTGTGCAAGACAAACGAGGTTTAAGTTCTTATGCGAGTAATTTGCGAACCGTCGGCAGGTTGAAAATAAAATATGGGAGGGTCTAATGAAAACTGCCTACCTACATTATTAACCTAGGCCCAGCCCTTTGGAAGCGCTCGTTTCTTTAGTGTTTAACGAGGCCCTAAATTAAAGATACAGTGACATTCTAATACCAGCCTTATTCGTTGTATTTTATTATGTCCAAAGTAGTTAAGTATAGACGGTACAGAGGAAGAATAATTGCGACCTGACCTTCGTTGCGAGGACTAAATTAAATTACATGTAATGGGCCATCTAATTATAAGGTAATGTCCATATTGTGGTACTTTGTTAGAGTATGAGAGTACGATCTTTGTGAATAGCTAAAAAAACTTTTCATTATTTTTAAGAATGTTAAATTGTTTAATAATTAATAATGATTTATGAACGCCAAAAACTATTAAGAAAATTCGTGATGAGCTGCTTTATTGACGTAAACCATTTCAAGATATGAAAGACAGATTTTATATAAAATAATACAATCTTAGATTTTATGGAACGGAACTTGAGGGCTGACTCTAATGTAATTTGACCTCAAGACAATAATATGCTAGGTACCTTGGGTAAATCCACACGCTCCAGCCGTCTATTGAGGACGTGATATTTGATCATACTCATTTTTTATCTAATTTACGATTGCCATGAAGTCCTTTTTATTTTAAGATTTTTTAAGTTAAAGAGATGATTTTTTTGCGCATACTCGCAAAAATTAAATAGGAAAGTAGGTACAATTTTACAAATGTGGGACTTTGTTGATAGCAGCATTAAAATTTCGAAATGTGGGAGTCTAGCACGCTTCAGCACGATTTGGGCCAGTTCACAACGGGGAAGTAGCATACCTCCATAGAAAACTGTGTGAAGTAGCTAAAGCATGCTATATGCTACTGTGTTTTGTACGGTGAGTGGGGGATCCGGAGGCCTGTTTCTTTTCCTCACCCTTCCTAGCCCAATTCTTCTTTCCAATCGTCAATCCTTTCCTTATCCCTTTTACCTTAAAAGTGGGTAGCGCAGTCGCAGAATCACTTTCTCTGCGAATGTAAAAATGAAATTAATAGTTTAAAAGATACAGTTCTGTGAATATTGGCAGACCATCAGACGTAGGAATGATTCCTACGTCTGTTTTTTTTTAATGGTAAAAAAGAGTTTCAAACCCAACCTTCAGGAAACCCTATTAAATAAGACGTTTTACGCCCTAAATATGAAACTGTAGTATGTTATGATAAAATATTGAAGTTTAGCGTAACCAATTAATTAGTATAATTGCTCAAAATAACATTCCCTCAAGCAATAACCAGCATATTAATCGAGGGATAACATAAATAACGTTCACGTGTAGATAAATAAATTAATATCAATTTGCCTTCAGATCACGGAGCATCCCCGTGGAATATGGTTGTAGATAATCAGAGCCGTCCGAAGGGTTGGCTGGAATGGCGAACATTGGGCTGCTTCTAGAATGTTCCCGGTTTCATATTTTTCTAAAGAATAAATACATATTTGAAAATTCAATTGCTTTCACGGACAAAGAACACGCTTTAATTTACTGCTTATATACTGTGATAAAAAAGAAAATGAATCTCTTGATGTGGAATAACCAGAATGACAAAGTGAGAAAGATATTTCCTTCAATATTATTTTGGATATAATGATAATTATGACTTACACTATATAATTAAGCCAAGCCAGAATGCCTCAAACACATAACATAATTTGGAAAATGCATCCTATTTATTGAATTAATGTTATCTCAAAAATTCAAAAAGTGTTTTTTTAAACGTTTTTTAAAAAGACAAACGAAAATTTTTGACCATTTGATAACAAATTAGAATTAAAATTAAACTCTTGTCGTACCAGATGACACTGACTTTATTACTAAGAAGTGCAGCGTTTCATGTATAAATATTATTTAATAATGAACACCCAATAAAACCTCCATTAATTTAAAATTAGTTAGTCATGCCACATGTAAACGTATCTTTATAGTACGAGTAACATCTCACTTCACTGCGCTCGCGTTTTGTTTTCGCGTAAATAACAGCTTTCGGGCTGATATGATAAAGGCCTTTTTTATTTTTACTATTTACGTGGAAAGGGACTTTATACGTTTCGTGCTGATTTCTGAATATATTTGTATCGCATTGGTAAAGCGAATGTCAGTTCGTCGGGCGAACTGTGTCGGTTGACAAATGTTACTATACGCGCGATGTTCAATTGAGTACAATATAATACGTTCTATTTTTGAATTCATGTTTCTCATTTTGTAATTTTGCATCTCTTGGATATTTTGCACATAATTTTAATTACTTTTTTTGACAACACACTTCCTTATAAATCCTATCCTAGAAGGATAATACTATTAATGCGATAGCTTGCGACGATGGATGTAAGTGAATGTATTTTTGTTACTCTTTCACGCAAAAACTACTGAAATTTGGTACGTAGATAGCTGGACAACTGAAATAACACGTAGGCAATTTCTTATCCCGATATTCCTATAGGATACAGACTTACGCGGGTGAAAGCGCGGGGCAATATACATTATACTTTTATAATACAGTTACATTAAAATTAATTATTTTTATAAATATTGTATACTGCAATATTTATTTCTTTTTTTATTCAAAGTTTAATGTATGACCAGTGTGAAGCGTTCCATTAGCATCAGCGTTTGAGTAACATTTCATCAAAATACATACATAAATAAATATATCATATATATCACACAAAGACAATCAAACTAACTTTCACGCTGTTGTTTTTAAATAAATGAAGCGAACATCTAACTCTCACAAGTAAAGATATTAATGTGAAAATCTTTATATAAAAAATAGCCCCTAGGTATGCGGCCAAACTATAAAAGAGCTCGTAAAACATATTATTTTTGTGCGAGCTAGTAAGTAACCCAAAGGGTAATTTATTTAAGGCCATATTTTAACAAGTCGTGATGTCTTTTTTGATAGCGCTAGTGGGAAAGAATAAATCAGTTGATATGGCCTCCCTATCGCATTGGCGTCTTTTATAATTTTCCGTAATTCTATTGCAGTTTTGCAAAAAAATCGGAAAAAATATACCGTTTCGACACATTTGTATTTATTTAATAAAAGATAAGAACATAAAAGCAATTATCTTATAAAAAATCTTCTAAATATATATAACTCAAAGGTGACTGACATAGTGATCTATCAACGCACAGCCTAAACCACTGGACACATCGGGCTGAAATTTGGCATGCAGATAGATGTTATGACGTAAGCATTTGCTAAGAAAGGATTTTGATAAATTCTACCTCCAAAGGGATAAAATAGTGGATGAAACTTTGGACCATGAAAATCTATTAAGACCGCGCGGGCGAAGCTGCAAGCAACAGCTAGTTAATAACATATTTGAATCATAAAATAAGCATACCAAATACGTAAAATTTACGCCTCCTTCCAATACTCTTAATAAAATTAGCCAGAGATTTTAAAACATTGATTATTCATGCAAAGCTCAGCTCTTCCACAAATTACGGTAAATAATGTTTTCTCCGAATACAAGGCACAAGATCCTTGTTATCACCTCACTCAGAGGTGATCATTAAAGCGGCTCGACGGAACACAGTAGAGTTTAGTCGGTAGTACAGTAAACAGCTTTGTTATTCTGTTTACTGTGTCGCTAGTCCAGTTGCAGTGGGAGACCGACCTGACCCAGGGCCTTTTCCCCGGAGTATTTGGTAAATATTCTCTACTATAAAAAAGCGTGGTGTGTTCCAAATAAAAAAAAAATAAAGTGACTGAGTAAATACAAATGACTATAACATAAAACGTAATTAATGACGTATAAGTTTATGAGGATATATTATGTATAGTGGCATGATGTTGCTTTGTTCTTCAAACGATTTTAAAAAAAAGGAGGAGGATCTTAGTTCGACTGTATTTTTTTAGATTAATTATAGCAGCTTTTGGCTGGGTGATCCGATTATGATGATATAATTTTTTTATTTTTAAGTCTGTGTGGTGTTCTTGCAATTTGAGTTTGTTCTGATTTAAATTGAAAGTACATTTTGTTAAAATTATTTAACATAATATAAACATAAAGTGAAATAAGAAGAAATAACAAACATAGGGAATTATTATAATTAACAGGAAAACCAGTTTAGACTTTTTCATTAAATTATAAATTCTAGATTTATTATATTTTTGCGATAGAGGTATTCAATAAAATATGTTCTATTTCCTAAAATGTTTACAAACGTAATTTTTTGAAACTTTTATTCAACGCAAGCTCTACGTAAATATTGTGCTAGCAACGTCATTGGATACCAAAGGCCACTTTGCTCTTAATTAATTAGATAGTTAATATCTACGTAAATATTCATCTAAGTGCATATTATATGGTACAAGAAAATAAATAAATATATATAGTAGGGTAATTCTTTTTGCCATAATTAACTACTTATTAATTAATTAGTTTAAACTACCGGGTTGAAAAATGATTTTGCTTCTATAAATAAAAGTAAAAGATCTTTTAATTTGATACATTTTTATCAAGAAAGTTATATTTAATTTTATTTAGTTATAAGTACATAAGATAACGGCTCGATATAATTTATTCATAAATAAGATCTTATTTATTCAAGCAAACACATTATTAATATGCATTAGAAAAACATTCAAATATGAATACTGGGTCCACTTAATTACTCTAATAACGTTCAAAAACATCTATCACCTAAATTATAAAACACTATTCTACAAATTTAATTCAACGTAAGTATATAGTAGCGTACAACGGTTGCGTACATTCAAACGTAATAGCAAGAACAAAACATATAACAGTACTTAGTAACAAGTTGTGAACAGATTCCACCACATGTAGCGAACTTTAGCGGAATCCGAAATATATCAGGATTGTGCAACCGTATGACGAAGCAAAGACTCCAGCATGCTTGGAATCGGAATGAGGTTCATTCTAGAAATTTGGTGCAAGCATACGATTAAACTAGTCTTGGAATGATAGCGGTAGGGGAATAAAATGAAATTGTTATTGAATTAAATTTAAGTGACCATTGTTAAAGAAGTTAATGTTATATATTTTTCATAGCCTTGTTAGTGGCTGGCATTGATATCGGTCTCTTGAAAATTTCCTCATTCTATTTCGCTCCCGCTAAGTTTTTTTTGTGCTATGAAAAAAATCCTATGTCTGTCTAATGATTATATGTATACATTTATATTAAAGTATATCTTTTCAGCTTTGTCCTTTTTGAAATTGGAACGTATCAACATCTTTGAACTTTTAATATTCGGGTTATTAATCACCGGATCTGTCTTCAGAACACAACATGATTAATGAAATGATATGAAAGAAAATCATGGATAAAATTGCATATCAAAAGCGGCAGTCATTGAAAATGTAAAAATGAGATTTATCCGTGAGTCTGGTGATACCTAAGATTAAATGTATGGAAAAATTTGAAGATTTTTTGAAAGAAAAAAATTGAAAACAACGTTAATTCCAATGTGATGCTGTAAATGGTAATGAATCAAACTCTCGCGCTATGGTTATGGGGTCTGTATCTTATTCTACACTAAATAATACGTATAAAATGTATGATCGTTTCAATAGTATGTCCGGAGCACAACATAAGGATAATTGGTTTTATTCCCTTACTGCCTACATTTCAACGATGATTCTTGCGATATTACACATATTTCTCTACTTATACTGGCGAGACATCATGCTCTGAAAGGATAAGGACAGAGTCTAGACTCATGACTTCAAGCCTGTTTAAGCACCTGTAATAGTTCAAGAGTTGTAAGTCTTCATAGACGGAGGTAATCACGTCGCATTACTGACTTATATGGTGCATGCCTTTTATTTGCTTTACTATATCTCTTTGCAAACTCAGTCTCGATATACTGAACTCCTGTTTCAAAGAGATGTTAAAGAAAACCTGTGCGTGTACACTCAAAAAGAGTTTTAGGATAAACATTACAATATATTTATTACACAATTAGAAATTATTAAATTTAAGTAGATCTAAAATCTTCTAGAAACGACTTACATACCTTACCTCATAGTTGGTATATAACTCCAGCTATATTCATACCTCTTTCTAAGATGAATGGTGACCTAAAAAGTCGGAATTTCTCATAAGGCTCCCTTTTCGGTTTTTCTTTGGAAATGTTTGATGTAGGTAGATCATTTGTACTGATTAATGTTTTACGTTTTATTTTGTCTCCAAGATCTTTTTAATAATACACAATGGGTAGGATGTCATTAACGACCCAAATTAGATTGAGATGGTTAATATGATACTTATTTATTGTTATTTTTATTGTGTCTTAATATAAGTACATATTATTATTTATTTTATCCTCTTTTAGAGAAGCTTGTAAGCAAAGATAGTTATATGATTATACATATTATTCAGGCAACGAAGCTAACAGCTTTAGACATTTAAACTTAAAAATATACCATTAATTTTTCAGTAAAATCCAATACTATCATTATTGATCCTGCCTTATAGTATGCTCAAATGAATATAACAAGGGCTTTCGCAAAATTCTGTTACTAAGCTCTTATTACATATAGTTTGGTTACGTAGCTAATAATATATGAGGATAACCCCGAATCAACACAGCTACCCTTGGTACGTACTGACGATATACTAATGACGTCACAGCCCAACGAAAAGCAGATACCAGAGCGTTATTCACTAAACGATCCCCTAAATTTCAGATCCTCAACGGGCCTAACAAATGATCGCTCCTCACCAAACATCCAACCGATGTAAATGCCTGCTGGTCTCCCTTACACTAGTGTTGCGCCCCGAGTGCGTCCATACATCAAATTCACCACAGAAACATTTCACGCGTCTACAACGCTCAGCTAGTTTCAGATGATGTCTCATCCAATTTCATCTCTATTCTAAGATGTTAAAGTCGTTTTTTCTCTGCTTTTATAAATAGGTTACACAAATTACTTGTGCTCCATCGTGTAGATAATTGTTATGTTATTACAGCATTGAAAATGCGTGAGATATGAATGTTTAACTAATCAAGCAATTGGGCTAACTGTAGTTCAAGTATACTCCGCAATAGCATAATTGGAAATTTATTACTTTGGGGCCTTATTTATAAGTGATTTTACGTATGTCATAATGGATTGTTTCTGAAATTTCTCAGAAAGTTGTTTGAATTCACTCATTGATATATTGATTCGGAAAATAACAGTAATTCATTACATACCCATGCACCATATACATCTTGCTGATTTGGGTTGTTATGTTAAATGCCATTACAATAATTATAACATTTCATTGCAACGATATAGAAGTTTTACTTTATTTTGATCATTAATCGTTAGTAGAATTATTAATGTTCTCAATTATTCTTTTATTTATGACATTCAAAAACATAAAACGCTTAATTGAAGTAATGCAATTTTTTCATAACTTTCAAAACATTATTATGCATATTGGCTGTTAAGGCTCTCTTTTAATAGTTCCTGATTATAAGCAAACATTTAATTAACCTTTTTGCGAAATAACACAAACAAAACCACGAAGCAGAAGAAAGCGAGAATGTGATAAAAATTGGGAAATTTCTTATGATCTGACTTATTAACACGCCTCGTTTTTAAGCCTCTAATTTGCTCAGAAATATTAATAATACATCTTATTTCGAATAAAGAGTCCTTCGATGTTTATTACTATTACATTGCAAGATCTTTTATGGGACGACATAAAATTGAATATATAGGTATATTTACTTTAAATTATTCTGCTATTTAATAAGTGATTGAACGCATAACAACATGTGGGATATCTAAGAAAAAGATTCACAAGAATGTGGCATTGTTATAGTGAATATTTACAAACATTGTATTATATTATGAGGTAACCATTCCCTCTTCGCATGTGTACCAAATCTCAATCAAATAAACTGATAGCTGCGGTTGTTACGGGAGACATACAATGATGTTTTATGTCTGGATGCGATGCTATGAAACAAATTAATAACTATATCGTAATGTAGATATTTATCCATTGTAAACGTATGCTGTTATTATAGAAAAATCTTGTTTTACTAAAGAAATTATGAAGTTTGTAATAAGGGAAAGAAATTGTGTTTTGTAATATTATATCACTCAGCTCACCCTATATTTATTTTAGTGCCAAATAGTTCTATAACAGCGGTCCATCCCCGCTCCGCCCATAGTACATACCTTATCAACTCTAATGGATTATATACAAATGTAACGGTGTAATATTTTTTTTATTTAGTCTAGTAGTTTCTTAGATTAGTGCTTTCAAATAAACAAAATAAACTTCAGCTTAATAAATCATAGTAAGTTAACCAAGCATATGGAAATTTCATGAAAATTTTATGATGCCCTCACGATAATGATGAAACATCTATCCAGTGGAGAGGTTATCCGTAACTCCGTGTAGCAGCAACTACAATATCTCGCAGTAGGATCACTAACCGCTAATTTCCTCAGAGAATGCACGTTATTACCGACTAGGGACCAGATAAAGACATTCGGGTGACGACAATCGACTGATAGAACTCGTAAACCTCTATTGTAAGTTGGAGTCAGCGCAAGGACTTTATCTAAACAACATGAGAATAAACGGTAATCGCTGTTTTGTTGTTAAAGACACATAAACTCGAATTTTAAAAAGTATCGTACTGGATTTTAAGTACAGATGCATGTTTGTGGGATGTTTGAAGACAAGTTGAATAAACATGGAAAATTCGGGTAACATTTGGTTCAAAAATAATTTATAAGCTGAATTTGCATTACCTAACACGAAGGTACAACAACATTATTTTATGTTTAACAAGGAAAACGTATCAAAATTAAAGAATGGGTAATGGAATTCTTGTAACATCGGACCAATTATTTTACGAAAATGCTTAAATACTTTTGATATATTCTTATATTAATATGTTCCTCATTAATTAATACTTCATTGATTATATCAAATGTATTTTATTACAGTAATATTAAAAGTTGTATCGTCAACTCATTAATACTTAAGACTTGTCTAACAGAGGTGATTGAAATCACAATGAGTTATACAACTAACTATGTTAATAAAGTTAGTTAGCCAATTCGATGTTAACCAAACTTGATTGTTATTTGCTGAATGAAAGTTTTGGCGACTTTACCATTATGAGCACCATAATGGTTTACTCCTGGGAGGTTACAATGACTGAATAAATAGATCATTTAGTGCCAAAAGAGTAAAGGATAAAAATTGGATATTGTGGGTTGTCCCTGAGAGATAAGTATATACGATTGTGGACTGTCTTGTAGACCTTTTAAAGTAATACTAAGTAAATTATTCTGATATATGTCGTAGAGTACAACCAGCGTTTGCAATATAAATTACAAAAATATCAGTGCTACTCTAATATATTAAGAACCAACTTTTGCCCGCGGCTTCACACGCTTTAATTTGGAGTAGTTTAATAGGTGTTATTACTTAAAAATCTTTTATCACTCTATCTATTGAAAAAAATCTCATCAAAATCCTTTGCGTAGTTTTAAATATTTAAGCATACATACATATAAACTGACGTGGGAAGCGACGTTGCTATGTAGCTTATACTATGTAATGATTTATTTAATAATCAACTGCATAATTATAAGCGCACGTTGTATAATATAAATTACAAATAGATAAAGGAAACAAAATAGATTCCTTCTACTTGAAACATTTCGTTTTATGGGCCCTTTAAACAAGTCATTAAAGTGAGCTCAATCTAAGTAATAGCTTCTATTACGATTTATTGCTTGAAATTTACAATCAAAGACGAGTTCATTCTATGTCATTGTAAGTCCTAAATTATTGCGCGTCTGTATTTTCTTTTACATAGAAGATTCTAGTTGAAGAAGAGTATAAATGATATTGCTAATTAATTTGTGGGTCGTGATATAAGGGAAGGAAGGAAAACATCGTGAGGAAACCGGCATGTCCAAGAATCAAAAGTTCGACGACATGTAACATCTGCCAACACGCACTTGGTCAGCGTGGTGGATTATGGCCTGAACCCTAATAAGGCCTGTGTCCCAGCAGTGGAAACATATATGGGTTGATGATGATGATATAAGGGACCAGGATCCATAAATTAAGTCGCCAAGGACCGCACCGTTTGCACCAATTTTAGTGCAAGGGAGTTTCCATAGTAAAAAATGAAATTTTTGAGAATCGTTCTTTGAGAATCATTGACTCCCATAATATTATCGTATATATTTGTTAATCAAACTGACGCACTTACAACCAATTGTTTTGGGGATGCGCTTACCACCCGCTTACCATCCGGTACGAGCCAGTTAGTTGAACAGAGATATTTGTTTCAAAATAGTCTAAAAACTGAATCAATATTATATGTAATATTATAAATACTCTGTACAGACTCTCTGTTCCTTCTACACAGTATTTTGAATACAGAGGCCTCCAAATTCCGATAAGGGTAGAACATTTCTCATTTGTTTTTACATAGCTATTTATAGGTTCGAGATTGCTCGATAGAGACTAACATTGTTTTTCACTGAGTATAAGCACTTAGAAATATAGGAATAAGCGATTCTTCAGCAGTAAAGGAATATAATAAATTACCGTATTTTCTTCAACATTATCTGCTTATAAGAAGTGGGTAGTGAAGCATTTATGCGGGAAAATGAGTGATGTTTTTTTTTTGTTTCATGATGCCGGATATGTGAAAGTAAAAATAACTAGAAGCTACATTATATCATATAACATGCGTCGTTTCTTCCAAATTCATCAAACAGTGAATGTTGTTCTTTGAAAATAAACACATTAAAGTAAAAAAAAAAAAACTAAAAAATACGCTTTAATGGCAGAATCAACTGAATCCGTTTACAGAGTGTACGCAAGGAAATTATTTAATCCGATCGATCCTTATCAGGACAATAAGATTAACTCATAATTATTGTATTGTCACCGATCCTTGATAAATGTACAAAGTTTTAATTAAATTTGTCTATTTAAAGTGAGTCAAAATCGAGTTTTAAGGAGACGGTTACATAGAAACATACAGGTTACAGGGTACAGGGTCTTATAATACTTCCTAATCATTATTAAACATAGCTATCCGGTATCACCTGTGTTACGTTTTCCCTCCAAAAAAAAACCTTCCTTGTGCCTCGACAAAATCCTAAAACAATTGCCGAATTTTTTGACCCGTTCTCGAGTTATTCGGTTATTTATATAGATTTATTCACTACTAGTTGGCTCAAAAGGAAGCAGTTAAATACTTGCACGGTTTGTTAGGGTCTTGACTTGTTCTTTCATAAACATATATATAATAATGCTTTAACGGTATGAGCTATAACGTGATGTATAAACTTGTAGCCACAAATCACTGGACCTACCCTCGACCAAACAATGTAAAAGAATATTTGCAAAGGCAATAAATTTCGGGGTTCACGAAGGAAACTCGGTGGAAGCCATGCTTTACAAAGATCTCTTATCAAATTGCCTTCTTTATTTTTACAAACAATTAAATCAAAAGCCCCTACTTAAAAGTAAACATATTTTCTTGCGAAATTTATTAGGAAACCTTTTTCTTGGGTGCCACCAACGTCCTTGTACTAAATGTATTTTATGTTGTGTGTTTAGTTATATTAAATATTGCTTTTTATGACAATTGATGAAAATTGTATTAATTCAAAACGATTTGTATAATCATTTATACTTGGCGATGTTAAAACAATATTCACGGCCTTCAAAATTTTCTTTTAGCCGCCATTGTGTTTAAAGTTACTAGCCCAAAAGTAATTTAACTTTGTGTTTCGTAAATGGAAAAGAATAAAAAGCGACATTCCTATTATAAGCATTGATTAAAGTATGAACATATTTTAAAATAAATAAAATTTCTATGTGAGTTACATTATGTAGAAACAAGCAGTGTAAATTTATATAAAAAAATATAAATGTAATACTTATTTGGAATATCTATAACATGAACAGTATAACAAACTGTGTAAGTGATTAATATAACTTCATTAGGAGTCGGTTCAATATAAAAGGTTTCATTAAAAAATCCAGGAACTGAGAACCTTGTTCTTGGGAACGTCTTTTGAAAAGAGTCAGGGAGCCCTGTAAGTATTATATCATAAAACTAGTTTATACCAGTACATTGTATATTTTCAACATTTATTGCGAATACACTGTTTTTTAATTCCCGAAACGGTCGCGATGGCAGGCAATTGCTACTGTAGTAGTAGTAGTAGTAAATTCAAAAGCTCTGCTGTCGCTTGTAGCTATTTTTCCAAACGTCAATTTTAACATTTTTCTAGAAATATGAACGAATGTTAATTCATGAACAAATCGCCGATGTAAATATTACATAACTTAATACTCATAAAAACCGGTACGTCTGAAAAGTTCCAGGTCAAAGTCTGTCGATAGCGTTAAAGTTAAAGCAAATTATAAATTATTTTCAGAGCATTAGTGGTCCCATGTTGTGCAATCTTCAACAAATAGAAAGATAAATTAAAGCTTGGTGTTTACTGTTACTTTGATATAATTTGACAACATTTTATCGGTTATGTAAATTTATCTTCTGTTTTATTTCTGCACTGAAATCTCAGGAGGTGTTAATGTACTGATACTAAAAAAGTTTCAAGTCATATGAGAATAAAATCGCTATTTGAGTATTACAGAAATTTAAAACAGATGAAACGGTTGACTAGTGGCTAAACGTAAAGAAACACTTCTTTTAAATCAGTTATTAAAATATTGTACAACAAATGACAAACAATTTTACCAAATTATTCAATTTAACCAAGCCATTCATAGACTCCGGAAAGGGCGGCCCAAAGGATTCGTATCAACGGGTTTCTAAAGCTTCACTATGAAACAATGACTAACCATGATGCCATAAATTTGAAGATAGTGAATGGGTATTTGCTAAAGTGCGTATATGTTTGGATTAGTCAATAGAATTGCATTGGAAAGTGAAACGATGTGTAAATTAGCGTCTAATTTGTAAATGTTTAAAAAATTACTCCAAAATATTGAATGGAATAATTGCATAGCTTCGACAATCAATGTCCTAACTGTATATTATTAAACTTATACTGAATGGTGGTAAGATATACCTATGAATTCTGTAGTCGCATAATAGAAAAAAGTCTAACAGCATAATCTCCCCGTTCGTTACATTTCTCAAAGACAACGATCTTATACTATAGAGATAAATAAAATTAATTATTCAACCGTTCTCGTGGTCTCTTTGAAAAGGGTTGCGTGAGCTTACCTTGCAGCTGTGACAATGTGAAAAACTAGTTTGTTTTAGAATAAACTGCGCAATTCACGTGATAAGAGACACAACATGTTGTAATGAAAGTTATAAATACGCTTTCAACCGCTAAGAATACGGTTTTAACAATGACACAATGGATTAAAGTAAGAAACGTAACTGTAAATTTTTACAACGGGCAAAATATAATGCAGTCATAGTTAAAGCTAACTGTTTTTATTTCTACATAATCAAAAAATTAATAAACAAAATAGACAAATCACATTGTAGAGTTTAGGTGCCATTTGTTTATATTATGGACCTTTTTTAGTGTTCAAGACAGGAAACCTTATAACTACTTACAGAAAGTTATTGGGCAGCCTTATCGTATTTTATTGTGTATGGAAAGGTTGCAGAATTTAATCTTTTGTTTTATAGCATTCTAATGCTTTATAAATAAGAATTTTTAAAGCAATAGAATACGGTATTGTAATCATTGAAATAATGTAGCATAATATTGGTTGAGATGGTAAATAAACATAACGATAATGATGAGAAGAAATTCGATTGCTGAGGCGGGATTGTGGTGTAGAGGTCAGGGGCTTTCAAGGTAATGCGAACAACATAGGTTCGAACCACCACGGGATATATTTGTTTCTATTCTATTTTTTTATATATTTCTATTCTATTTTATATAATTGTCTTCTATATCAGAATCATTCATATAAAACAAACAGACAACTGTGAATTTGTAGTACTCAGTAATTTATCCTCGAGAACAGATTAGAGCCTAAAGTGCAATATATAGTTATATGATATGCAAGTATAAGAGCGCTATATCAATATCAGCAGTCAGATTGATTTATCAACCATGGTACAGTTTCACGCACTAGCGATTTCTATAATACATGCGACTACATAAGCAATATCTTTGGATCATTTTTTAGGACATAAAATAAGCCTTGTCAGAAAGATTGTCCTTATAGGCATTTGTTTGGAAGGATTAGAAGTGACTCAATAAGCGTGTTATAGAAACCACGTGGAATTTAATCCGTGCGAACGACATCAAATAGGACTCTCTTACTATTCAAATTTTGTGGTGTAAAAATGTCAATATTGTATACTCCAAACATAACGCGCATTTACCTGCTGTCGCTATAAATCCAACTTAGATGAAAATAAACTGTGTGACTCGACTTTATAAGTTTTAACGAGATTTTTCTGATGGCCGCGCGTTTCGGAACAGAAAGGATCGTAAATTGACTTAGATGAAGTTGCCTTCGTAATGTTTGTGGTTAATTTCGATGAAAGGTAGAATTTGCTTCAATAATAGCTTTGTCAAAGAAACGTGATGTCATTGTGCTTTCATTTTAAATCATGAGGTAGTTGGGAGGATCAGCAAATAAATTTTATTTTGCCCTCTACTCGATTTCGCAAAATTTTATCAGTTTGATGAAAATCAAAATAATTAATTAAATGGTTATATTCAAAATATTGATTTATTTATGATTCATTTTGAAAAAACTTGAATACTACAACTGAACAAATAAATACGAGTAGTAATGATGTAAATTTGCTCTAAACCTAAAATAGGATACAACCTGAACCGAACAAACAAATAAAATAGTAAAAATAATGTTCCCTGAAAAGGCCTTGTCTCAAAATCAAGTCATAATTCTATCAAGATCCATTCGAAAAGTCCCTCTTCAATGGCTTTTTTTTTGTATATTTTGTAAGGATAAACTTAGATGATCACTTACAGCATTTGAAAACATTTCCGTGTATGTACCTACGAATCACAATCAACTTATTTATAAATAATAAGGCGATATGGAACAGTCTCCAACCTTCGAAATATTGATGTCACATCACTGCTCCTACAACCACGACCGCGCAAGGTCTTGTTTATAGAAGGTATATGATATTATGGATTAAGGCAATCTCAGCAAATTATGACACAAATTTCATCGCTATTCAGTGGGAATAAAAATAGAAGGAAAAGAGATTTCAATTACGATATTCTAAAAGCATGAGACAAATTCTATCAATTCATCCAAGAGAAAAACCGATTGCTTCCCATCATTAAAACGTTTCACGTGTTTTATAAAGCGAAACACAAAGTTCACGTATCGCAATGTCCTAGATCCCTATTGTTTTACAAGCGATACAAAATGTTTTTATACGATCAGATAATAACGACCGACAGAATGAGGCCGTACTCGATAAACGACATTCAGATATGGGACACTGTCTTTTCAGTACGTTTTTCTCGTATTCAATCGCGCTCTATTTTTAACTCTTTCATCGAAAATTGCTGCGAATTTATCATGCTAGTATCGATACTGTATCCGATTTGTCATTCTACTTACGCTCTAAATGAAACGCTTTCTCTCGTGCTTGATTAAAACGATGTATGTAGTTTAAGATCAATGGAGCTATAAAAATGATTTGTTTTATTGACAAACATGCAGTAGATTTGAGGATTATTTAATAAATTTGTTGTACGTAACTAGGCTAAAATGCCTAGTCAATAAGTTATGTGCGTTATAATAATTATTCTGTGCTGTTAGATAGCCTAATAGAAATTGGTAATTTGTTTGCTCTCTGGATTTCATCAGGCTTTATGTTTCTTTCAACAATTTTCCATTAGAGACAAAATTAAATAATGAACCTCAATTTTTTGTGCCCAAGATTAATATACAAACTAGACATGACACATAATATCATATTCTGGTGAAGAATTATTTGTATATCGATTTATTTATAAGAAGTAAGTAGTACACAATATAAGAAGTAAATCAACCAGTCTTTATGTTCAAAGATTTTACGTCCAAGAAATATTTAAAATAACACTCCAATTACAAGGCATTTAACACTTTCGTCGATGCAAACGTTAACTACCTAAATTTAATCCTCTTATCGAGTCCTCCGAATTAATTAAATCAATAACTTTCAATCCTGCCTAAATTATTCGTTTCATTTTAATATTTAAACATAAAATAAGTCTACGGAGCACTCAGCGTGAATTGGATTCAATTAAGTTGTACCAATTAACAGTCTGATCCATATTATTCCTGTTTTCAACGGAGGTGGCAAAAGTTTGGAACTTGCAAGTTTAAATAGAATTTACTTGAATACGCCATTTATTTACTAATTTAACTTTTTCTTGATATAACTAATGTAATTGAAATAACTTTGATGATAAACGTAAAGTTTTCTTATGTTTGAGGTAGTAATTAAAGATTTTAATTAAACCAAGACTTTCTAAATAAGAATACATTAAATTAAGACGAAAAGCCCTGATCTGCTGATCATTTTTCACGTGTGAACAAATAAATATGACGTGATTATCTTCGTGGACGTTTAGTAAGGAATCGAAGAGGGACAGGCCTCTATGTATATAGAAAATTAAACCAATAGGTTGCTAAAATAATAATTGTATAATCATCTTCTACATATCTCATATTGCTTAATTGCATTGGCATATTATTAGGGTTTCGGTATTAAACATTAATTGTTGATTGCAAATTATGTTATTATAAAGTGTAAAATGAGGTGATAATTGAATTGTGTTTTGTTTATTGATTTAAATATCATATTATTAGATTCTTAAAATACACATTGAAGTAATAAATGTAAACAAAATAATTCTTTATTCTCTTATATTTTGCTATTTTTGCAAAGGCATTCACGATATTTTTGTTATTTTTTGTGATTTTATAAAATTATAACAAACGTCCACAATTTGCGTCGCCACGTCGTCGGCGATATTACATAGCATAACATAACTAAATATTTCCGAACTGTATCCCATTTTGGGTACTGATATCTAAGTATACTGGATGGTAATACTAAGAATTAGTTTCTAGTTTTTCTAATTTATATTTATCACATTAAAGCTATTTTATAAATTACACCATTTAAATAAATCCTTTTTAAGCCCACGATAAGAGAACATATACCTATATATACGTCTGAAATACACCAAGTAATGGCCTCGGACGCAATCTTCAGGTCACTCGCTTGAATTCCACTCCTCATTCATTCCTCCCTCCCGCGTTCGCACCTGACAGCAGATCCCCTTGATGACGTAATCTTACTATAAAGGACGTCAGACAAATTGAAGCAATTGGCAGGGATTGCCAATTGAATTAATTTCTTCGCTGAGGTTTTTAGCGAAATTGATGTGGAGCTGTTCTGGACACCCGAAAAGGGTTTATTGCGGGTAATTGGAATTTGGCCGTGCCATTACTTTAGTTCGCGTTTGTTCCCGGTATTTATTTCGTGTAAGACAGATTCAAAGGAATCGATTTTTGCATTACTCTTTTACGACTTTGCAGCCTGGTCATACTGACTTGGTTTACTGGGACTGGCGTAGGCTTTTTATTGTTAAAAGATTTCGATCATATTTAGATTATTTGTTATGTTTATAAAAATATTTACTACAAATCGCTTTTCAAATCTATACTAATAGTATAACGCTGAAGAGTTTGTTTGTTTGCTTGTATGTTTGTTTGAGCGCACTAATCTCAGGAACTACTATTCCGATTTGAAAAATTCTTTCAGTGTTATATAACCCATTTATTGAGGAAGGCAATAGGCTATATATGTGTACCGGTCGAAGCCGGGGCGGACCGCTAGTTATGTATAACGTTACACTACAATCACCTAATCACACATAGTTTTCAGTTTCTGAAAACCTATTTTAAAAAAATATAAATAAGAACTGGCAGTCTCATCCACTTTAAAAATGTTATAACGCGTTTTATTTGAAATAATCATCACAGTTATTTATTACGTACGTACTTATAGGGATCTGTGTGTAATGAAAATTGTCTTAACTGAATGAGCTGCAAGGAATCTTCATTTTATTTTTCTGTAAACCGCAAAGCGTGGACCACATTCATCTTGTCGTTTTTCATTACCTTTATTTTGCCGGTACGGCCTAACGGCTTATATGAATCATGCAGATTTAACGCTTAAGGCACTGAAAGCATTGGATGTGCTATTAACGATTCTTTCTTACGTGAGTTATAAGAGTGGGCTATAGAGGAAAAATATTCTGTTACCACTTGAATAAAACGTATTTGTATTAACCATTGACGATATTAAGGAAGTTTTTAAACAGACAAATTATGCCTATATTAGGAGCTTGTGTTATTTTTTATGTGTTGTGCACTAGCTTTCCATCCACAGCTTGGCCCGCGTTGCCAAAAAAAAAGAAAGAAAGTTCCCCCCTGTTGTTAATTGATGTGTCCTGTTCCCGGAGGACGCAATAATGAAGAAATTACATAACATATTTCGTTTCATTTGTATAAAAATTGTCTAAATTACATTGAACAATTACACATATAGTATTTGTATTTCACTTAATTCTATTTAACTTAAAACAATTTCCCTGTTCCTTCAATTACTTTTCCTTGCGTTTGTGAATGTTTTATGAAACCTTTGACCCCTTTCATAATGATTAAATTAGTCGCAAGCTCTGAGTTCTTGACAAACAATCACGTTTCTTTCCCCAGAGCTTTTAGACCTTCATGTTGTTGTATGGGGCCTTATAATTAGAGATATGAACGGGCAGCGATATAACCAGCGAGATAATATGGAATTGTGTTCATTAAGGTATCCATATATATCATTTTATAATGAGATTACAGATACAACCCGTGTTACAGATTGTTCATTGTTCTTAGCATGTTGAGCATGTTGTTTGTTTTTATTTGACTCATGTGTTTAAAAATAATGTACATTGTAGTATTTTCTTGTGTTTGATTTTACGCGAGTTTTTAGAAATTTACTTTTTAACGCGATTTATTGAGCGAGGTCTCGGGCTGTCTGTCTCCTGACCGATTGACCACGCTAAATAAATCGCGTTTAAAATTACTTAAAAACTCATAAATTTCTAAATGTAATTGCAGATTGTTTGACTCACTCTTTATATTATATGGTTCACTTCTGTTATTTTACCTGACTTCCGAGAATTAATTCGCGTTTTACTATTCTTTTTTAAAATACAATGTTGTTATCATAATTACCTATATCTGTATTCATTAGTAACTGAATAATCCCTATTAAAATCATATAAAAAGGAGATCTGTTTGTCTGTCTGTCGATTTGTTGTCTGCCTGTATTTTCTTAACGACTAAAGCAAAGGACCTGTTTGTATTAAATGTCTGCTAAAGAACATTGTTTTATTCCCGGAATCTTACGGGAAAGATAATTGTGTGAGTATTTTTTTTAAACTATGCAGACGAAGCCACCGGCGCGAAGCTAGTATAGTATATATATTACGTACGTAAACACAAGCATGTTGAAATAGTTTATAATGCCATAAGCCCTGATACTTCCCAATCCCAAATTGTTTTAAAGCAATTTATCAATGTTAAATTCCTTTTAGCTGATAGCTGAAGTATAGTTTGAAAACACCCTGACCTCGACGCAATTAAGCGAACTCAAAGTTGAATGGATGAATAAATCAAGTGGATCAGTGGAAATGCATTGTTCTTGTACTTAATTGGGTAATTTTCAGGTAATCTATGTAGAATACCTGGAAATTTTCTTTACTATGTTGTAATACGTGACGCAATAACTTTGTACCCTTTGTGAAAATTACGCAAGCCGAGTATGTCTAACTTTATTGAGTGATATTAAACGTCGTTATAAGATTTCCACATCACTGTATTGGAATTAAAATCAAAAACAATGACTTGAATAATTCACAAAACGGATGTTATTGTAATGTGGTAGTCGAGCACGCTTCAATACGAATCGGGCCATCGGACGGGAGTAGGTATCATACCCCACAAAAGATCGTCTTGATATAATAGCAGTGTGTTTTAAGTGGGGAAACCGGATGCCCATATCCTTTTCGTTATCCTTCCCAGTCCTTTCCTTTATTCCTCTCGTCAATCCTTTCTTAATCCCTTTCCATTTAAAGTTGCAATACATTTCTAACATCACATAATTTTTCAGATTAATGTATTTTTCCCTTAAAATATGCGATAAATAATAAAACTGTTTAAAGAAGTTAAACAAAATGTTATTCTATTTTCGTATAAGCCTAATGTTGTTTATTATTTCTTACTTTATCGTATCGACTTAATATTTAGTAAACGGAGGCTTCGAATTTCTGTCTATTTTTGGCAGTTGATAAAAATATATAGACTTTGTTATTGTTCTTACAATTATTTTCCAAGTGAAAAATACTGACGATATTCAATTAAGCAATCGATTTTTAAGTCCACCCGAGTAGTCACACGTAGCCGGTATTTGTCAAACCAAAAAAAATTATTATAACTATCTCAAAAATCTACCGTTAACATTTGAACGTTAAAGCAAATATTTTCATATTTATAGATAACGTTATAGAACGTACTGCATCCAAAATGAAAGCATCTGTTTTGAACAAATTACTTACACAAACCAACAAAATCAAGAAAAGCAATTGCAAACGCGAGTAGCGAACAACAATCTAAATTTATGACGAAGTCCCAAAACTCGAATTGGGTCATGATCGAATTAAAAATTTCAAGTAAACCTTATCACTGCGATGAATGTGGGTAAGTCAGGAAGAATATTAACAAAAAAATATCAAAATCGTTTCATATCAGTACTAGCTGTTGCCCACAGCTTCGCACGCGTGGAATAAATAAATTATCATGGTACAAATTTTCATTGCCTGCTTTATCCTCTTAGGTGCAGAATTTATCAAAATCCTTTCTTAGCGATGCCTACGTCATAATATTTATCTGCATGCCATGCAATTTCAGCCCGATTCGTCCAGTGGTTTGGGTTTCGTTGATAGATCACAATGTCAGTCGCCTTTGAGTTATTTATATTTAGATTGCACACAAATCATTCTGATACAGCCGATACAGGCTTTCAAATAGGAAATGAGTTGCACGTGTTGAACTTAAAGTGATTATTCAATTAAGAAAGAGAGTAGAATACATGTCATTTTCAGTGTATTTGTAAGTAACTAAATGTTTAAGAATGGGACTTTTACATTGTAGAACTTCATATTGTCTTCTGTACCCAAAGTTTCGGCGTGATTGACGGGCAAACATCCAAACAAACAAACTTTCACATTTATAATATTAGTGTCATTATACTACTAAACAACAGTCCGTAGCGAAATTGATTTATAAGAAGTTTACTTCATTCGTATAAAATGTATGTGGCATTACGTTTTGATTACCTCAGAGCTCTTCAAAGTGCAATAGAATGTTCTCTGTGGGAAGCTGTGTCTTTGATCATTTCATAACATTCAGTAAACAAAAACATAAAACTAAATAATTAAATATAATATGAATGTTTACAAAAATTGTTTAAGTAGTATATATTATTTGCTTTCAATTAGTTGCGATATTTGTTGCCAGCTAGAAGGCAATAGTACTCGACGTAAAGTAGTCATATATCCAGGCATATAACACTCAGTATTTAATATTAAAGAACGGAATATTATTTTCAAATAATAAAAAAATTGATTAACTATCCACCTACCTTCTTATGACTTTATTAACACTTTTATCAAATTTTAACAAGTGTGGTCTTCATATAACATCAATAAGTAAATGCCTATATTGAACACAAATTTAATATTTGATAGAAATCAACTATAATCAGCCTTATTATGAGATAATAGTGAAATTCACATAATAAGAGGGGAGTATTAGTTCATCAAATTGATTATAATGGTATCCTTTTACATCTCGAAACTAATGTAGGATTTAAAATAAATCAAGTACAATCAACCTTACTATGAGATAGAAGTAAAATTCTCATCATTAGAGGGCAACATCATTTCATCCATTCGCTTATAAACGATGTTTTACATCTCGAAACGCCAGTAAGTAGTTATATATCTTTGTCAAAACCAGTCTCTCTGCAACTCGTGTACGTTGTGTTGATTATCATATAGTTAACTATTGTATATGCATATTATCTACAGCACAATCGTCAAACGACTTTGCAATTATTGTTTACAGTCTTCTGTGCATCATAAATAGTAATTTTCCTTTTACTTCGGGCGTAAGCAGCGTAGGTTTTTGATCAGTACTAATAACCTCTTTAAAATACTGATCAGAAGGTACATTTTATTTAGTTCATATTCGAAGATGATTGATGTTTAGTATCCTGTCGCTTTTAATATATTTGCATCACATGTTATATGTATATTGGTTAGGCATCTAGCCATCTTTTAGAACTAGACATTGTCTGTTTATTCAAGATC
>NC_052120.1:8055708-8058471 GCF_012273895.1 Zerene cesonia | reverse complement strand
GTAAAGTTCTTCACTTTGCTTATATAAGAGACTTCATCACACCTAAAACAATACTATTAAAATTGGAATATTCAAATTTAATTTAATCAAAGCGGTCAATAAAAAAACGGAGACCTTCAAAGAAAGAAAATTAATTCAATATAAGAAGAAGTCTTATTTAGTGACGCCCCTTAATTGTCTCGTGATTTATCGGTTTTCGTTCATCGCGCTTCGTTTCACGTAGTCTTACATTTATAAAAGGCTATCTTGATTTATTTAATTTAAAATAATATACAATTTGTGCCAAACAGATTCTCAGTAAGGTAAATGAATCAAAGTCAATTATAAATTTTAAACACTTGGTTCTAGAAAAGTGTATTGAAAATTGTCGTTATTGACACTGATTGTAATTTTTGATCATAATACAATTAAATTTATTTTAAATTCTACAAAATTAAAATATTTTACTTGATCATGTACTTTACTTGTATCTATATAAGGAGAGATAAAATGTTTTATCTCGAAAGTTCTTCCATGAGATAAAATTAATCTTTCTTTCGAACAACGTATATTAATTTTTCAAAAGTTACGAATACTCGTATTTTTATAATTGCTTTATTATCTATTGTCTTTCAAAACCTCACCATTACAGACATTTTGTTCCCTAAAATAACGTTGTAGCTCACGCAACGCTCAAAATTTTCTTTAGTAACCCCAAAACTTAACTAAGAATGTAACAAGTTTCTATCCTTGTTGTCTTTTCTTCCAAAACTATCTTAACAAGATAATCAACAAATTGCGGGGAAACTTTGCTCTGTTTTTCTTAAAGACAATTCAAATTTGTTTTTAAAATAAGGACGGATTATTCTAACAAATAATACACAAAAACTCTGAAATAATAATGCACATTATTAAACCATATTATACTAAATAAACCTTCGATATTTACACATTTAAACTCTAATCGATGTAAATACATTTAATTTCTTAGTCTATTGAATTGCACTCAGATATTTTTATTAAAATAAAAGACTTCACGTAACAAATTGAAAATTTAAATAGGGTATCGTCACATACAACGTCAGAAACATACTTATAATAGAGACTGAGATCTGTAAAGACGATGTTGCGCACCCTTGCTGCATGGCTGCTGGATGCTCACCTATAATAACAATGCCAATATTAATCTTATCAGTCCAAATTGTGTGTGAAGTCCCTTGTTGTCAAAGCGTAAGTGATGGATATCAGTTTCACTAATGGTTTTTCTTAACGAGAAACGATTGATCGACCTTCTATGCCTTTCCAAACGACGTTTTCACCGATCGCTAAGGTTTTTTATTTAGACATGTTTAGGTCTTCGCAGAAGGTCAACTTACCGGGCCTATAGAAGGTGATATTTAAGAATTAATATACTATGTAAATATCATTGGCTAATAGGTATTATATTATTTTTGACATCGTAATTCGTATCTCAAAATAATTTTAAGAAAGTGAAAACGCATACTTTGGAGTATAATGCTTTTAATGCTGGCCAAGGACACTCATAGTTTTAAAGTTAATATCGCATCCAATTATATTATAAAACTCAAGTTATAAACGCTCACGTTGTGAATATCCAAATACGTGTTAATGTAAAAAGTTGATAGGATGTAACATTTGAAGTGGAATCACTAAAATTATAGCCATTTCTTTCATTTGCGTGGTATTTTGTATCTTTTGTTTTACTTATCAGTGAAGCTTGTAAATAGTAATCGAATTTTAGATTGCTCTGAACGGGTTAACATGAAAATGGCAGTTAACCTAACAATATTTTATCTCTAATTTATATAATTGGTAAGGTCTCAAAACCGTTTTCATCAAACCTTTGTGCACGACCACACCTTTTTTACCTCACGCTGCAATTCATTTTATCTTCAAACAACTATATCATTATTAAAGATTTTCATTCCAATGCCTTAAAGACAATTACATATTATGTTATAATATTTAATTCTCTTACCAGATAAGACATGCACCCTTGTAGAGGCGGGAGGGGCATTATTGGGCCCACATGTGTATAACCCGGCGTCGTTAGCCCTCGCCCGTTGGACTAAGAGGCGGCTTGTGCTCTTGAGACCCTTTTCAGTAACTAAGGAGATCCCCCCTCTTGCTGAGTCGAAGTTTATTATCTGGCGGAAAAAGATTTTCTATGAAATTGTATGCTGCGTCCTAATATACATATTTTAAAAGGGAAATAGGAGAATGTTTCGGGAATATGATGGAAGAAACAAAGATTCATTTACTGAAACGTTTTATTGTATGCCATATAATTGTTAATAAATAATATATATTTTTATGTATAATTCTAAATAATAAGAGACAACTAGCAATAAATAAATGCGCAAATTTGTGAACAATGTTACAATCTCTGTTACAAATTATTAGCATTTAATTTTATCGTACAGTCTAAACCACAAACCTCACTGCGTTACATTCTAGTTTGGGAAGCACAACTTTCTCTAACTTTCAACGTAGTTATTGTATGTAGGAACTGAATGTTTAATTCATTTAAGCCTTTTAAATACAAATATTTAATTACCTATTACATTTGTCAATGATAAATAATCCTTACTGATATTAAAATGCAAAAATGTATTTGTTTATCTTCCTTTTATGTCGCAACGGAGCAATTTTATGATATAATTTTTATATTAGGAGATAGCTAGGAGGTTAGTGAGTAACATAGACTACTTTTTACCGCGTTGGAAATATTTCATTCCCATAGGAATTTCCTTTTATTACGCG
>NC_052120.1:8054090-8054708 GCF_012273895.1 Zerene cesonia | reverse complement strand
GTTTCCAGCCCGTCGCCTAGTCTGCAAAGCTGTATTTTCGTAGCAAATTGCTCCCATGAATTCGGTAATGGCGGAATTAAGTGGCTCAATTTATTGTCACATTTAGGTCCAACGTATTCTGCCTCTGTGTGATGTACAGATGTTAACGCCTTTTTCGGCCGGGTTTGTTCGGTTCTTCCCACGGGTTTTTAGATAGGTAATCCTGTTAGTATAGGGATTCATTGATTTTTACTTTTTTTACTAAAGTTATATAGAATCAAATTACATTTATCTATAAATCCTGTGGGTATTTCATTCTAGGCCCTCGATGAAAAATTTGTATACGTATATGATGATGTGTTAGAAATTTTGTATCTTAAATGAAAATGATTATATAGAATTTTATGTGTAAGCGCATACACGCTCCAATAACTCTTTCGTTGAGGGCTTATCTTTATTGAGTCAATTATTTCATATTTCTTCAAAAACAATGTCTATTTATTCTATTAATATATAAGTACTATTATATATATAAAAGATTATAAATACAATAGCACATACTCACATTATATACCTACATGATTGAAATGTATATATGTGTGCGTATATAAATAATATTCATATTTCGATTTGTTTACG
>NC_052120.1:8053146-8054060 GCF_012273895.1 Zerene cesonia | reverse complement strand
AGTTTTATCCAGGCCCAACTAATTGCAGTTGCTTTTTCCGTTCCTCTGATATAATAGAATATTCTCGTAATATTAACGAACACATTTCCTTCCCACATCATTTCGAGGAGCAATAACATTCTTGGAACCACATCAATACTAAGTACCTAGTTCAACATGTCAACTTCGCGTTAGATACCTATATCAAACGCTGTCAATGACGATCCCCTTCCCTAATAACAATATTTTTCGGCTATTCCTAGTCATATTTGAAGTAGAGTCATTGTAGAATAGGAGAACTTTTAGAAACGACTTCTCGGTATGGTAATGGAACAATTTCTAATTTTAAGAAAGGAGAAAGAGATTATTCGGACACCAGTCTTATTTGCATCTTCTCTTAAATGATTTTTGATGTCTCTCTGCAGTCAATTATCTAAGGCAAAGATTGGAAATGAAACAACACATGTTTTTAGATGTTAATGTAATTTTATTAAATATTTACATTGGACATTGTGATTAAATCACAAGTTGTAACATAATATTGATAGTTTAAACAATCTTATAATACATATATAAACGCATCCAAATAATTTTAAAATCATACAAATAATATAATAATAAGAATAAGTACAGACTATCAAAGTAATGACTTGCAAGTTTAAGGTCATTGGGCATTTGTTCAGGAAAATAAACCACGGCGGGCACAAATAAATTTGGACATATGGTGCAGTTAGGTATCTTGCAACACAATGTTAATTAAAGAATTCTTATTCATACTATGGAAGAGTTATTCATACTAAGAAGAGTTGAAAGACGTAATTAGAAATTTAATTTTCGATGTATCTCCGTGCTGGGCATGGCATGGGCATGGGCATGGATCCTTAACCTTAATATTCTTAGAGATTTTTTCCAAATTAGTCATTCTACTTTGGTTA
>NC_052120.1:8052970-8053136 GCF_012273895.1 Zerene cesonia | reverse complement strand
GGATATAAATAATAACTAATTTATTCAGCTAGATTTATATCACTTGTATGATCATTTTTGAATATCACTTGTGCGTCAGTTACGCAGTCTATCATGAACCATGTCGAATACGGCCAATGACCTTTGAGTAAAGTTCTTCACTTTGCTTATATAAGAGACTTCATCA
>NC_052120.1:8037735-8051970 GCF_012273895.1 Zerene cesonia | reverse complement strand
TATCATGAACCATGTCGAATACGGCCAATGACCTTTGAGTAAAGTTCTTCACTTTGCTTATATAAGAGACTTCATCACCACACTAAACCACAAACCTCACTGCGTAACATTCTAGTTTGGGAAGCGCAACTTTCTCTAACTTTCAACGTAGTTATTGTATGTAGGTACTGAATGTTTAATTCATTTAAGCCTTTTAAATACAAATATTTAATTACCTATTACATTTGTCAATCATAAATAATCCTTACTGATATTAAAATGCAGAAAAGTATTTGTTTATCTTCCTTTTATGCCGAGACGGAACGATTTTGTGATATGATTGATATATTAAGAGATAGCTAGAAGGTTAGTGAGTAACATAGACTACTTTTTACCGCGTTGGAAATATTTCATTCCCATAGGAATTTCCTTTTATTACGCGGGCGGAAAGTTTGTAGATTGAACGTACAACACTATTTGACAAATGAATAAATGTTAACATTTTTAGTGCTTGTCTTAGACCGGCCTCACAAAGCCGATATGACTCTCTGATTTCAGTATTTAAATTAAGAAAAATTTCCGATATTGTGCTTCACACCAATCTTGAAATCAGATAATTATAACACTCACGCCAAATATCATATTTTCAACATAACTGAGACAATTCGACGGTTGATAATCTAAATTCCGGTACTATCTGTCTGTCAATCTAAATTCTGCTAATGTCTAATTAGATTACTGTATAGAATGTTCGCGTTTTAACTAGACTGTAAGCCATTACGTTATTGATTAATAATAAATAACTGGGTATTCGTATAGGGTAAAAGTATAGATATGAGCGTTCTGAATTCATATTCTTAATTTTTCATTCCGAAAATTAGAATGCACGTCAGACTTGTCATTTTGTCAGATCGAACTGAAAGATAGAATCTAAAGGTTAGAATGTATGTGGGGAACAGTGAAATTGTATTCATTACTGTATTTCGTCATTCAGAGAGGTATTCCGAATAAGAAGCTGGCCTCACTTATATTAAGTAATTAATTGACAACATATTATAGTTTTCATTTGATCGTCTATTTAACTGCATTTTGGTAATAGTATATTTAAGTGTATCAAATAATTTAATTAAAAAATAATGCTTGAATTAAAATTTATATAAAATGAATAACAATCTACCCTCGGAAAATTAACATATTAATGTATAATTAGATATAATTACAAGATATAACATACTAGGTCATGTTATGATCGAATTAATTGAAATGTTAATGCTGTATTAATTATTTCACGCTAAATTGGCTATTTGATTGAAGCGTTAATCATATATGTCTATGCATTAAATATCATTTTATTTTCTCCCTCAGTTTTTCTCTCTTGTTCGGCCTTAAGTTTTATATTACGTAGCTGTCCACAATTTCGCCCGCGTGATCAAAATAAATTTTTGTGGTACAAACTACGTCCTCTTTTTTATCCTCTTGGGAATAAAATTGGACAAAATCATATCTTAGTAGATACCTATATCATAGTTTGTGTCCCGATCTGTTTTATAGGTTGTGCTGTGCGTTTATAGATCGGTGAGTCACCTTTGTCTTTTCATCAAACACTAAGGTAGGGTTTAATGTCAATATAATGAATATTAAAATCACGTATATAAGACAACTTATAAAATCTTAATTTTATTGCGATAAAGGCGAAAGTGACTGTCTGTCGGTATGTCTCTTCTTCACACCTAAAACACTGAACCAATTTGAATGAAATTTTGTATTAAGAAGAGGACATACAGAGAATAGGTTTCATCCCGAAAATCACACAGGAAAGGAATTTCCTTTAACACATAGTTATGTATATTTTCGTTAGACCACGCTAAGTTAACTTGGAAGCTAGTTGGTTGTATATTAACTACTTAAACAGTAGACTGACCTTTAATAAAACGATTTTTTACAGATAATCCAAAATCTGAAAAATATCATGAAAGAGCATACATACACAAGCTGTTTTAATTAAAAAAAAAGGATAATCAAAATCGATTCACCCAGTCGGCAGTTCAGAGTACCAACCCAAAAATAAAAGACGAATTGAACCCTACACCCTTTTAGAAGACGATTGATTAAAGTTCAACAACCCTGCATATATTTATCCACACAGTTTGGTATTATAGTATCGGGTGTGTTTACTTAGAAACCGGTCAAGTGTAATTCGGACTCAAGTTGAGAGGGTTTCGCACACAGGAAATACTTGAGGGCATCCCCGGCATAAGTTTCTCAATATTTATTACATTTGAAAAATGAATGTGCATTTTTTTCTTATGTATTCATACAAACACTAGCTGTTCGCTCCGGTTTCACCCGTGGCATATATAGCCTATGTCACTCAGTGTAATTGGAGCTTTCTAATGGTGAAAGAATTATTGAAATCGGTCAAGCCGTTCACGCGTGATGGCGTGACCAAGGGAAATACGGATTCACTTTTAAATACATAATAACATTATAACCTACATTAACATTTTCAATCACAACTGATAATACAACAACAAAAAAAATAAAAAATTTGATACAGATAATGAATAAACTATTTTTAACATAAAAACGAAATCACATTCAAATTGTTAGAGCTAGCCTAAATGCGGCCACATGGGCCACCAGGCATCAAAATAAATCATAAATCGGTTCACTAAGTCGAAATTTCTGTAGTCCTACTAATATTATAAATGCGAAAGTTTGTAAGGATGTGTGTGTGTTTGTTGCTCTTTCACGCAAAAACTGATGAACCGATTGCAATGAAATTTGGTACGTAGACAGCTGGATAACTGGAATAACATATAAGCAACTTTTTAACTCGATATTTTTACGGGATATGGACTGACGTGGGTGAAACCGCGGGGCGCAGCTTGTAGGTAATAAGGCAAATAGATACGGACATTTATAATTTCTTGAAGTATTATTATTATAAGTTTGAAAATATGCAACAGTTATCAGATAAATTATCATACAAGAGTTTGTCTGAAAATTAAACTAAAATATAGTGATAAGTGTTTGTCTGAAAATTAAACTAAAATATAGTGATAAGTGATACAGATGGAGAAAGGTTCCAACTGTCCGCCCAACATTTATTAAAGGTTTGAAAAACCTTCAAAATCTGTAAATTCTCTCCTTAGAATCTCCCTAATAATCGTTGTTGTAGCAACGAAAACCTTCCATTTATTATCCCTATTTGATAAAAAGGTACCTGCTCTCCATGCGTCCATGTGATGGATGACGGTGGCTCGGGCGTGTGTCGCACAGTACACGTCAGGTTAATCGTCGAGCCTGTCTGTATGAACAGCTCTGCGCCACTCGATATCGTCGTCTCGGGTTCTAGAAAATATTGCGGTGTTATAGGTTGGAATGTTCTAGAATCAAATGGAATATTGGCGAGAACTGTAGAAGCAAACCTAGTTTTTATTAATATTTTTTTGAGGATATTTGGATATGTTATCGTGGTTGTATAAATTAGAATTTAAATCATAAAAACTAAAACATACCAGGAGATCTTTGTCCGTCTATTCGATACGTTATCATGTATTCGCTATTGAATTTAAATCAACATGGAGAGTAATACTTTCTACTGCTACAATGTAATTACAACATCTTTTCAATCACCATAACAGAACTTGAGAACGAGAGCAAAACTCGCAGCGCTACTAGTGCTGTTTCCTTCTACTGGCACTTACCTACAATGTTGAGGTACACAGCGTGGCCAATAGGCGGCGTGGTGGAGATCTGACACTCGTACTGGCCCGAGTCGCGCCGCTGCGGACTGCGGATGCGCAGCGCCCACTCCTCGGAGCGCGGCTTGTGCTGCGCCTCGAACCGCTGGTCCGACGTGTACGTGTAGCGACCCACTGTCAATAGGTGGATGTCGCGGTGACGTACCCATGATACCTGAATTAAATTTAATTCATCTTAAATACTCATCGAATATCTGCGCTAAAAAACCAATTTCATATACCTATTGCACTAATCCTTAGGCTCAGATTACTACTTTTTACTAGGGCAAAAAAATCATTGATGCGAATGATAAACATGAGAACTATATTATTTATAATTTAATTCCTATGCACATAAAACACTGTTAGTAAATGAGATGAAAATAATCACGTTTAATCTCATTAAAGCTCATTAAACCGCCAGAGCGTAATACCTTGAACGAGTTTATACTAAACTGCTTACCGTGTAAATCGTATTTTGATTTTCTGTTTCAAACATTATGTGTGGATTTTAAACAATGTTAAATATTGTTATTTTTCACAAAAAATACGTATGTAGTTTTCGAGTTAATAAATAAACTTAATGTTAAATGTTCAAGCTAATGAAAATAATAAGATAAATCTAATGAGAATCTAATTCAAAATTCGATAGCCCCAACGGCGTAGCAAGTTTCGTAAAGTCATCAGAACGAAGTAACTTTTGAGAAGCGATGTTATATAAAATTGAATATAAGGGTTTGCACAGACCGTACAAAGTATGAAAATTCAAAAGTTTTACGTTATTTATCTTATTGGATACAACTGAGATTGCAATTATATTTTTGCATAAATTATTATTTGAGAGCTAAGACGGCGACGTACTGAAATGTTAATGATGTTTTAGAAGAAGATCCAAGAAGATCAAGAAGATCCTTTGAATATAGTTTACATTTAAGATTTTATATTAATGGAGTCAATTGTATTGCGAGGCGGAGATTTTATTGTTAGTCGTCTATGAGGCGTTTCTCGTGCTAAAATTATAATGCTAGGGGAAAATTAATGATATTTGGATATAGAACGTTAGACGAAATTTCGCGGTTAGAGGGGACAGTTTTGTTTAATTTGTATAGTAATATAATAAAAATGTTGTGATCACATTCAATACCACAAATTGAGTTTGAATGTAAATCTCATTTATTTGAGTAAAAAATTTATAACATAAAATTTACAATAGATATAAGCTCTGCTATATATAGCATTGCTTATATTTATTATAAATTTGAGTAATAGAATGAATTGTCTTGGCTGCCAAGAACATTAAATATTAATTTAATATGAATAAATTAAAATTAATTGAGCTCCCTAGTCGATACGAGCGGAAATGATAATATGCAAATAGATCTGACAAAGTGTACGTTTATCGTGATTTATGGTTTAACTTTTTTATTGATTGAGACGAAACTTTTCGGTTAAAATATTAAATTATGGACATTTGTATTCGAAGCGAAGTTTTATGATCGGGATGTGTATATTCTAGAAAGTTCACGCACTTAAAATAAATGTTATGGGAGTAACTTAGGAAGAAAATATTACTGGTAAATAAATATGTATGTTTTTTGAGATAGATAAATTTAAATTGGCGCTTCTTGTCTTTTCAATATGTTTGTGTAATGTATAAAAACATTTTCCTAACCCGCGTCTTTTCGGGAAAATTAAAACTCGCCTCAGGATGAAAAACATTTCTTTTCTTTCACAGTTTTAAAAATAATAATTGTCACTGTGTAGATTTTCATTAATGTTAAAAAAAAACAACAAGGATGTTTTGCTTAATATGAACAAGTCTAAAATAGTGATGTATCGTTTTTGAAAATTATTATCATCCAATGGATTATAGAGCAAAATATAGAGGGAGTCAAAAAAGCATTGCGTCATTCAGTAATAATTATTTGTGAATTACGCAAGCAACTTTATGACTAAATAGTCACATTTTACGTTTGGTTTTTATTAGTATATAAAGTCAGATTAGTTATATGTACCTAATGTATACGTTGCTTTAAATTTTAATTTATGGCTTTCACGAAATTTGAACATAAATGGAATTTAAGATAATATTTCCTTATACATCTTACAACATAAAGGAATGGATAAAGTTTCAACTATAACAGGTAAAAATTTCGAGGTTTTTACTACGGTAATACAAACTAAGTGATGCCATAAAATAAATACCTACGTTTCATAAAAATACATAGAAAAGTTAGGTAATAGGTATCAATATTTAAAGTAATGCAATAAATAAACGCCTTTAAGACTTCCACTCAGAGCTCACGGTTGTATATTCTAAGGGTATCAGGATTATCAGTGAGAATGGTTAAGAGGGCACTTACCAGTGAATGATCGCTATCTCGATGTAATCATAAATATAAACCATCTAAAGGTTCTAAAGCCCATACTGCGTACAATTTTATGGCATAAGAATAAACAAGAATACAATTTTCTATACAAAAGTATTCAGGAAAAGGGAAATTTGGAAGCTTTGTTCAATAAAACGAACGCTCTGTTGCTTATTTCATTTAATAAAATAAATATTGATGGAAAAATAAATTGATCTTGATTGAGGGCTTGGATGAGTTTCTTTTATTCGATTCGTACGACCTTCGTTTGATCGCATTTTAAGTATGAATATCCGAGGTTAATATTCTAAGGGCATATAAAGAAAATTACAAAGGAGACCACTTCATCTCCGGGAGTTTTTATTAGTATAATAACTGAATGCGATGAATGAAGAATGTTTAAATATACAAGAAAGAATTAAATCAAGAAAGAATCAAGAAATATTATATATTCCTCCTCTATATAAGTCCTAATGAATACTGATCAAGCATATTTTCAATGAATTATGCAAAATCAATAAATAACTTGTGGCGTGACGTTCCATGGATTTTTTTGTACAACCATTAGCCCGAGTCATATTCACTCGAGTATTTGATGAAAAGGGAGCCTCTGTTCTAACTTAAACTGTAAAATACTAGCTGCGCCCCGCGGTTTCACCCGCGTAAGTCCGTATCCCGTAGGAATATCGGGATAAAAAGTTGCCTATATGTTATTCCAGATGTCCAGCTGTCTACGTACCAAATTTCATTGCAATTGGTTCAGTAGTATTTGCGTGAAAGAGCAACAAACACACACACATCCTCACAAACTTTCGCATTTATAATATTAGTAGGATTATCAGATGTTTTTGAGCCTAAAAGATTGGGACTTTCTCATATTTCATAAAAAAAGATTTCCACTGGTTTATATTTCAATCATTTCTATTCGTGAATTCAAATGTGATTATCATTACAAGAATTAAACGTGGACCGCATGCGTTTAACTTAACCTACAAAAGTTTAGCGTTAATTGTGGGGTTTTTATTCTCAGATCTAAGAGTTTATTCTTTACAGAGCAAAATGGTGTTTTCAGGTGTCAGCACTTAGCTCAGACAAGTCCTCAAAAGACGGTAAGAACAACTTGACTCCTTTCAAGCGCTTGCTGAAAAGAAATTGCAATGGAGCTATTTTAGAAAATTATACCAAAGTTTTCTTTGGATGACGGATTCGTATTATATGGAATGGTTTATTGATGTGTATTTTATTATCTGTTTGATTTGTATAATAAATGCTTTTTATGACATGTCAATGACAGAAAGAAAAAACGCAGTAGTTAACATTAATGATTTTGGTGTGTTTTTTATTTCATAGCGGACAACCGAGGGTCGTCTGATGGTAAACAACCACCACTATCAATGTACATTTACGGAGGCAGCGAGGTAAGCAAGCAAATTATACGGACGACACTTTTTCCCTGATTACAATTTCGCGAATCAGATTTTAATCTAACGGTTTTTGCAATCTTACAGTACATATTATTAACGAAAACGTATATGTATGAGTATGAAATTTGGCATACATATAATCCATTTAGAGAAGAAGTGCGGGATGCTAATAATAAATTAAATAGAACAATTGCACACAATAGCATGCATTTCACACACACACATATTAGAATCGATTTCTATTCGAATTCGATAACTGGGAGACGACAAAGAATAAATGTATTCGTAGTTTTTTTATGACTTAAAATTTTATTGAGGTAAACACTACCAGCTTTTTTAGTCTATAACTTGGTCTATGTAATCCCTCGCGAGCAAGTGTGAAACATGGAAAAAAAGGAGTGGTTAGCATTGAATATATATTCAGTACGGTTTGTTTACTTACAGTTCTATTCTGCAGGTTCTTCACACGACACAACAAACGCACCGGGTGTCCAACTAGGCCGGTAATGTTTCTCGGGGTGGTGGGGTCGAAGTATGGAGCGTCCGGGGAGCCCTGCCATTCTTGCAGAAACTCCGCTTTGAAACGACGGGATGACATTTCTGTAGCGGAGTCTGTGTAGTCTGCGCCCGAGTCCGCTAAGAAAAAAATTAAATTGCTTTATGTTTATTGAATAATTAACATAACACAAAAAAAAAGTTAAAAAACACGCTTTGACGATAGAATAGGAAAATAATTGTTTCATTTGCTCTTATTCAGAATATACGTAAAGAAAGAAATAATTTAATCTTGGCGATTCTAATCAGGGCAATAAGATAAACACATGACATAACATGATAAACATATTGTCACCGATCCTTGATGAGTGTACAAAGTTTTAATTAAATCTGTCCGGTTAAAGTGGGTCAAAATCTAGTCTAGAGTAGTCGATCTAGAGTAGTCAAACAAAGATACGAACATACAGGTGAAGCTAATAAAAGCGTGCTAAAAATAGTTCTGTTAGGAACGTGGAATTCTAAGCAATTGATAAGTCTGTGGTAGGTTATCTAGAGACGATCTACCCGCAAAACAAGCTAATTTTATTTAGTATTTAACTCAATTTATTAAATTAAATTAAGGTAAAATTTTCTGATTTTCATCGGATTTTCATGGAGTAAGAAGTTTCTTATTTAAATGAAATGGGCACGAAAAGAGTAATATCAGTAAGTATGTATCAATAGAACATAGTTATTATAGACCAGTTAAGTCTGAATAGTCATTTTTATTAGAACAAAACATTTCGTTTATTTTTATTGGGTTGGTTTGTAGCTTATTTTTATATCAAATGGAAAACATAAAAAAGAAATATAACGAATTTTTACTCATTTTTAAACGGCGTAGGAATGATATAAGCGGAAATATCTCATTCAATTTAATATTTTATTTCGTATGTAATGTAAGACAATATTATTGTGACATAAAAGCTAACATTTCATGTAGTTTTACGAGTACAAAATTTGTGTAAGGTATGCAAATTATTACAATATTATTATAAATTTCAACTAAAAAGAACAATAAATTTATGTGATGTTATATTAACTTAATTAACCTTCGGAACGAATCATCGGAACCTTAAGACAAGATAATAGGTTCCACCACTTTTTCATAATGTACTTGATACTTTTCGAAGTAAATTTTCGTTCATTATATATAATTTTATTGACTGATAGTGAATGTGTGAAACCAGCCCTTAAAATTCAAAATTGTAAATTTGTTTATTACCGAGATGCATACTGTTTGATTTCAGTAAAGGTACCAGGAATTCAAAGCGCAACGGGTGATACTTCGGTTTAAACAATCGACGTGAAGTCGCCTACAGCAATGGATTAAGTCCGGTGAGATAATTGAGATTAGTCCACACCAATTGGCAGGCATTGAGACGCTTTGAGGTGGTAATTTATACTGCAGTGATAGTAACTGGATGGAAAATTGGTTTAGATATTGATTGGTGTTTAAGAAAAAGAAACTAAATTATTATGCTTATGCATTCCATAAGCAAAAACATTTAATTCAATGATTCTTTTTAAATATACGTTTAAAATATGTATGTCAAAAATTTACTTATAAGAACAGGTCTCTTTTAGTTGTTAGGCGTTGCTGTTTTTTTTATTGTAGCAGGCAGTTTGTAGCTCCTATATAAGATAAGTTTTCTAGGAAACCAGCAGATTAAATGGAGTAAAAGCTACGAATAATTAACGACAGTATAGCCCCAACGGAGTCTTATAACAGAAGTTTATTAGAAAATGTAATTACATGTATTAAGCGAAATACACGAAATGCTATAAAAGATAGCTCGGCCATTATTAATTCTCCTTCTCTTAAAGAGACAAAAGGATGCCAACTTTTTTCATATCCATCGTATATTGGGAAGAGGCCGGCCATTCATGAGCAGTGAGGCGTAAAGAAATAAATACGCAAGCCCCATACAATGCTTTGAGTAGTATGATTTACGAGGAGACATCATTCAAATGGAGATTTTTCGCCGTCATAAATCGCTAGTGAATTAAAAATGAATAGTAGAAATGGCCAATTTCAAGTATACTTTTTATATACCTATTAAATTAGTTAATTTAAGATTGTCAACTTTACTAATTAGCATTTTGTTATCTTCCAAGATCTGTATTTTTCGATCCTAACACCACTTTCATTTGTTTCTTATATAGTCATCGACTTTGTATTTTGCGAAGTATTATCTTGTTATTTGTTAATTGGTACTGAAGGTGAGGGCCTGGTGATATGTGACTGTTTAAAACCCAGCCAACTGTTTCCAACACCAGCTCCTGCAACTCCAATTAATTTATGATAATTCTGTATGTGTGTATGTGTCGTGTCTTGATTGTAAATTGTGAGGAGAATCAAATAAAATGATTTGATATGATATGATTACAATAAAGTTCTGTTTACCATACGATAGCTTATCTTAAATTTTTTTAACAGATGTTCCCAAAGACGAAGGCCTTTAATTCGGTTTTTTTTACTCGAGAAGTATTACTTTTACCGACGTAATTCTGTTTATGTTTGATAGAGAATTGTTGCAATTTGGTCCCAGTTTAGAATCTGCAGTTGTACCATCCTCCCCTCGCTATTATTTTTTTTGTGGAGAATATTTATTGACAATGCACTATTTATTCAAGGAGAAAAATAAGAACCAATACTATTTTGTTGATATAAAAAAGATTACCTCGTAGCAAAATGCATCCGTGAATGAGTGAGAGAAACAACGCTGTCTTCGCTTCACTTCCGCGCTGGCCCATAATCATTCTCTTGATTTTCTGTTCTGAAAAAGAATTCGATTATTTGTAAATTACTAACTATACGCCTGTAGTTTCGAGTAGTTATTGTCCTTTCTCGTGTCTTAAACTATATACAAGTTATCCACATCGGCCTAGTAGTTCCTGAGATTCGCATCAGGTACACATACAAACATTTCAGCTTTATAACATTTTAGTATAGATGATGTAGCATAGGATAATAAAAGATGGTTTACTTACTAATACCATAAATTCAAATGTTTGTTTGTCTTTCTTTCAAATATGATTCTTGCATTCGGAGAATATTTGAGATATTAGGAGAAAAAAATTAAAGAAATATAAGGTACGAGTGATATTTTTTTATACAAACTTATTCTAATAATGTTTATGTACGTGTACTGCGCTAGTTAAGCAGCGTTTGCAATCAACTGTAAAGGATCCCGTAATAGACCCTAAAAAATTTAATGCACAATATTTTATCAAACACTTCGGTACACCATCGAGTTAAAAGATATCTTCAAACACACCGGTGATATAATATTCATGTCTACAGAATAGAAATTTCAATGTCTCGGAAGCGTTATTTATTATTCAACACAATAATCTTGAAAGTACCAAAGTTTGATATGCTTCAACTTTATGAATAAAGTTTTTGAATTGATGCGAAAATGTGTATTGTTGAATTGAGAAATATTGTTTATTACATTACCATTTTAGAAAACAATACCTGATACATCAGAAATATTGTGTAAATATAAAACACATTTTTTATAATTGAGGACATTGTTATGCTAAATAAATGTTTCGAATTTTACAAATTTATGTTTCATACTTTCTTTTAGGAAGCATTTAATCTTTATTTAACAGATTTAACGATTACCGAAACATATTATTAGCAATAATAAAAAACGCAATATATAAAATATATGATAGCGCGTTTGTAACTTGTCATTGAATTTTATAATTCTCCAATAAACTTAATTAAAACAAACTTTAAAATTCACCTAGTCAACCGTAAACCTTAACCAAATATGTTCCTCTCCAATTAAAAGGGTTTTATAAGCAACTCCACGTCTACATTAGCTACGTCACGAGCACAATAAAAACATTCCTTAATGTGAGCTGTAAACAAAATTGCCTTGTAATGGTGCTGTCACGAACATAACATGGAGGCATGTGATCGAAAATGAAGCGACTTAACACATGTCCCTATACAATAAATTGCTTTTAATGATGTTTTATTCTTATGTTACGTGTAAAAGTTGTGATGGATTGAATTGATTTGAGTGGAGTTTTATTGCCAAATATAACATTTTGTTTGTGGACTTTTTTTTAAACGATTGCAAGAATTAATGTCAAAAACCTTTTTTGGTGGTAGATTGGGAGATTAAGAAATCAGATAACATATTAGGTTATTGTCATTTTTGTTTCATTGAGTGTTTTCGACTGACAAAATTTGACTGTTAATTTTTTGATTTGTTACCTCAAAACTTTAAGCTGGTTAAACCGATTTTGATAATTCTTTTTGAAGCTGATGCCACACTTTCAAAATTTCGTCGAGTTCTGACAATTTAAAGGTTATTTTAAAAGTTCATTTTAAAAAATAGTCATTCTTAACGAGGAAGAAATGTATAAAGTATTATGCAAGAAAGAATATTAAAAAAGTTCGTTGTATGAATAAAAACAACATAAATAACTGGAAGGAAATAATATTATGAATTCTCGTGGTACAACATATTATTTCATATTATATCCATCGACTTTAATAAACAGATATGATGAAGAAAAACGTATTTAAATCTTTATTAAAAATACTGTTTTAATTTTATTAAGTTTTATGCAAGCATTACCAAAATGCCATACAAATGATTAAGGAATCGCGTGCAAAACATAAATACCTCGTATTCTTTGTGGGACTTTGTCGGAAATAAGGCCACAAAAATATTAATACAAATCCATGAATCATAGAAGAGATTCTAGTTTAATATAATTTTAGGAAGTAAATTATTGCAGGAAGTATTATATTCTAGCTTTTTGCCTACGGCTTTCACCACGTAGGCAAAGGAAAAACGAGTAGGCAAAGTCCAAGATGAAAATTATAATTTTATATCTTAACACTCAATATCCAAACTTATTTAAATCTATAATAGTTTTGATATGAAGAAGAGAGAAAGTCGGAGATTTTAACCTTTAAAATATTAATAAGAATGCGGTTATGGGTTCAAAGTTTCACTCAAATATATTATTATATAAGATACCTGACTTATATCATCGCGGTATATTTGTAATAATTATTCCGTCGGACAAACAGCATTCGCTCATGCTTTAATACAATTTTATAAGATAAAAATGTTACAAACCCTTGCAAGATGGATGAGATTTTAAAATTGAACCTTTTTCTCGGCGCAATCTTAGAGGTACTTCAGAAATGATTCAATTCAGATTGAAGAGTTTTCAATAAATAGGACTTGTCTGGCTGCATTTTAAACTATATCTAGAGTGCATGGCGCAAATGAAAAACTGCTGACTATATACTTGTAGTTATCTTCTTTTGTGATTCAGTTTAGTTCAATAAGTTCTTCAATGGAAAATTTGAATTGTATGTTATTTTCAATCTTTGAAAAGCTCTTGATATAGCTTTTATGAATAATGTATTTTTATCTCTTTTGCATATAATATTATGCTTTAGCGGTCAGACACTACTGTCAACACCACGGCCAAAAGTGTCGCCTAATAACTCAACAAAGTAAACTATTAGCTTTTGGATAACATTCAAGAAATAAATTTTAATATCGGTATTTATTAATTATACTGTTTAGTTTATGCAGATTTTCACTGATAGAATACAAACTTAAGAATCTATGAATAGTATCGCTCTATATGATAAAATAATCATCATCAGCCTATATATGTTCCCGCTGCTGGGACACAGGCCTCATATGAGGGTTAAAAAAAAGCAGTGGTGATATGTCGGTCGGATCGATATGTCGGGGTTCGAGACCGGGCGAGCGTGCAGAAAATAGATTGATTTTTCAATTTATCTGCATGTGTGGATAACATCATCACTGCTTAAAACAGCACCTGCCAACCCGCACTTGGTCAGCGTGGTGGATTATGGCCTGAACCCTCATAGGAGGCCCGTGATAAAATAATAAATACAGCATAATATCATCGCTTCAATTTCTAAATTTTTAATTTTAACTATTAAACAGGCAATATTTACCAGAAAATTACGGATATTCAAAGCCTCAAATGAGGTGTCCGGTCAAGGTAAAAGAAAATGTAAAAGTGCCTTCATTTTAATAACACTTGATACATGGCCGTACAATGTCACGCAGGAAATAAGTTTATAGAAAATGCGTGCACGCTATCACGCACGTTCTACATATCAAGTGGGGAGGGGGGGGCAAATTGTCAAAACAAAATTGC
>NC_052120.1:8035672-8037725 GCF_012273895.1 Zerene cesonia | reverse complement strand
CCTGTTAGATGTAAAGGAGGGTCCTTGTTAAAAGTTCATGTTTATATGAGGGGTTTTAGGTCTTCAATCAATATTTTGTGTAATGCCTTAGTATGTTCCATTGATAGTTTAGCGAGGCTTAGTCTGACAATTTATATGACAGCAATACTAATTAAATTATGTCTCAAAAGTTAGCCGGAACAGTTTAATCTCAGGTAGATTAAATATATTTAATTGCATAATTCATAGTGATAATTTGTATATAAGCGGCAAGTAACTAAACTAGCTTCGAGAAACGACCAGAAAAATTAATAAAGGTACACAAAAGATGAAGATATCATAATATTTTATCACGTAAAACAAGCACCTTGGTAAGTATAGCAATATAGAACAGTTAAATAATGAACGTAACCTCAAATTAGTACAGAAAATATCAATAACGAAAATTAAAGACAAAACATAATAACATACGATATAGACGTATAGTGAAGGAACGAATTTATTCTTCCCACGATATTTCAACATTTAATGTACTTCTTAAATTTGTCTTTAATAATAATTATAGGAACTAGTTAAAATGTTTGTTTGCATTTAATTCTGGTGTTCCAAAAATTGTAAAAAAGTTGTCAGAGTTTTTGTAAAACATGCGGGTGTTAAATTAATTGTTAACTTTCCAAACATTGCTGCTCTCTAAAATACATGTTTTGAGTTTGTTACTGGACTACAGAAAAATTAAAAAGTACATAAAAATTCAGGTTCTGTTTAAAAATATGATTTTAGTTTTAAACATTTTGTATTATTGTTATTCTTTTAAAATTTTAAAAATAAAGATTTCCTGTCAGTTTTGGAAGTACATTGGAGCATAAAATGGAATATTTTTCAGTTCCAACATTCATATTAATCAAATTTGTAATCTTCCATGTTCAATGCGATAAATAGTTAAAACGCCAGATCGTATAAAATGAAATAAGTTATACGCGCACTTCGTGTGGTATAAACCTTTAAGATACTAAATCCACGATGAGTAGGATCAATTGCCGAGATATATCTTTGACTCAGTGTGTATTGGATATGAGATTTATATCCTTATGGCTATGTTAGAAGTTTGGGAAATTATTTCTACTATAAGGATAAGACATTTCAACAAGGAATTATCTATTTCTAATTATTAAAACTAATGAATTTTGGACTATTGGCTTGGGCTGATATGTATACATTTTACCAGTAAATTTAAAGTCTATCTGCTGATGTGTACAAAAATAGCATATTTAAATAAATAGACTCAAACGTTGAATTATATAAAATAATTTATACTCGTTATTGCAAGAAATACATTAAGTAGTAAGCAATGTTTCTTTTTTCCATTAAACTTTGACTATGTGGTTCATATTGAATTCTTAGTTTTTTATTATTTCTATGTTAGAAGTTAAGTTTAATTTTTCCTTTCAAAATATAGTAGCCATAATATTTATATTGTACAAAAATAACATCAACCAATTTACTGCTAACCTTTATTATATTTATCTATATATATTTATATATATTAAATATTTCATATATCATTGCTTAGTCTCAAATCAGTCCACGAAATATTTTTACAATTTCCATACGCGTTGGGGAAGAAATCATATGAGATATTACTTCTTATACTTTTCTTTAACAAATCTTTAAATGATTAATGACATACAGTTTGTTTCCACTGGCGTAGATCGGGAGATAAACGCTGGTGATTCTTGTATGATCTTTGACCCTACAATGTTTCATGAATTTTGTCTTGATTCTAATATTTTTTTAAGAGTGGTGTCGCAGAACATTCGAAGCATTAACAAAAACATAAACGACTTTGAAGTGTTTTTGACGCGTAGTACAGAAAAATTTGATCTGATCATATTAACCGAGTGTTGGTTGAAAAATTCTACGACAATACCGTCTCTTGAAGGTTATGCGTCATATAATACATTGACTTACCTAAACCAGAACAGTGGTATTGTTACATATGTTCGCAATGATATATACGAGGTTAACGCGTTTGAACCAAACATTGCTGACGCAGATACCCTGGTGATAAGGATTG
>NC_052120.1:8006316-8034672 GCF_012273895.1 Zerene cesonia | reverse complement strand
TCTAATTATTAAGTACCACCTTGTTATTACTGTGAGCTGTTATCTGAAATATATATAAATAAATAAATAAAATAAAATGTTTAAATTTTTGTACTTAAATCAATATTTATTCCCGTCTAAGATAAATTATTAACTAGATGCAATCGATGCGTGACATCGATTAGAACATGGAATATTAAAACGGTTATGTTGGGGCAATGGTTACCCATACATACATACCATATTGGCCACTTTATTCCATTCACAAAGGAAATCCGAGATAAATAATCGAATAGTCTTCGCGTAACATTTTTTCCATTTCGCTTAAGCTCACAATCATTCATGCGTAGTAGGCGATAAACTTCTCTCTATAACTGGATGACGGATCGGTGTAGCGATTATTCGCCCTATAGATTGACCTTTGCAACACTTCCAAAGATTATGTTAAGATATTATGGAGAGTTCGATGTGGTTCTAAGAGTTATAAAGTTTGAAATTCGTTTACTAACTTCGAATTGTTGGCTCCACAATTTTGTATGGATTCATGAAATTTATGCCGACATACCTGACAAGAGATTAAGATAAACATTTCATTAATATTCTCTTGTACTCGGGTATATAACTTCGAAATACCGTTTTGTAGGCGCATAAATTAAATATCTTCGAAACTAATATGGAATTGACGTATTAATAAAGATATTGATGGGTTTTCTTTAGGAAAGTACGAAACCACATCGTTTATTTAATAATCGTTTCAAAGGTGCTTTATCTCGTTGTAAAAGTAGCCTTAATAGAAAACACGTTAAAATAAACACAAAGGGTTTTCTTTGAATAGAAGTGGACCCAAAACACAAAAGGTTTTTGACATATTGTTCCTAAAGAGAATACATGAACTCTCTACTCACTTCATTTATGTACAAATTTATAAAATATATAATTTTTCTTTGTACCGTTCACAATGAATCAATAATAATAAGTTGATTGATTATATCATTAACCTAAATCTGTTTTAATTGAGTACATATTATATAGATTTGTGAATAAATAGTATGTGAGTTTATCCTGTATAAAATATAAATACGTATATAAAACAGCTAGTAAGACACGTGTAGCGCATGCCGTATCAGTGAGGAACGCGAGTACCCCCCGGAGGACAGCAATATAATAGTTTTAAGTATATTACAGTAGATATCCTGCCCACTAGAGATTCCCATTTGGAAAAACATGTCACTGCATGCACGTTTCACGTAATAATTTTGTTCTGTTAATTTAGATCCATGTCCATTCCTGACATTAATTTATTATAACAAGTTACGTTAATACTAGCTGCGCCCCGCGGTTTCACCCACGTAAGAGTGTATCCCGTAGGAATATCGGGATAAAAAGTTGCCTATATGTTATTCCAGTTGTCCAGCTGTCTACGTACTAAATTTAATTGCAATCGGTTCAGTAGTTTTTGCGTGACAGAGCAACAAACACACACATCCGTACAAACTTTCGCATTTATAATATTAGTAGAATGATGAATTCATTTGAAGTTCGATGTGAAGGAATGTAACATGTTATTTGCAGACTCAAAGTAAATTTTGGACAACCAAAAATGACTTCTAGCACTCAATTTAACCAACATTGAGTCATAAAAAATTTTGAATAGAAATACTAGAACTTATGTTATTTGCATACGTTTATAAAATGCTTAGGTACTTGTGGAAAACCATACACAGAAATTGTTACCATTATTGAAGTCATAGTTTTGTTAAAATAATTTGCCGTAGACACGACTTGCGATATGCATCTTTAAGAAATGGCGCGTCGTAAGTATTCGTCTAAAAAATAATATCTATTATTGTAATTGTCTAGTTTTAATATAAACCTTGTTCACTTTGCCATTATTCATAGCAACAAGCAATCATGAATTCTATACTAATATTATAAAGAAGAAACTTGTTTGACAATATTATAAGTGTTACAGTATGTTTGTTTATTTATTTATTGATTTTTTGACATAATTTTGGTGCCTAGAGAGTGTAATTGGTTACTTTTAGCGCGATAATACATCTGTTTCCCATGTGATTCCCAGTGTGATTAGTATCAAAGAAGTCTTTCAAATACGCGTGCGAAGTTGCGGGCGAAAAGTTGTCTATTTATATATTTACGAGGTCATTGTCACGACAGCATGATGTCATGTCTTCCGGCGAGCTGAATAGGGTTTTTATTCAATTTACACGATGTAATAATGTCACACTATAGGCGATGATTGCCCCATTTGACCCACTTCCATACTGTAGAGCAGTGGAACTGGGATATCGGTGATTGTTTACTTTGACCTCACATGTGAATCCTTTTGTATGTCGTTTCAAGTCCAAACAAAGAGGTTTACTGCGGAGGACATGGTAATTACTCTGTCCGGGCTGGCACATCGCCTAAGGCGTTACGATATTAGTTTCAGATATATGGACAATAAAGTCAAGTGTTCGAGATTAGCCGAGTTTGTAATATGAAAAATATATATTCAATCTATCAGTATGATTAGAAAGAGATAAAAAAGACGACATTGATAAATTATGTAAAGAAGCAAGTAAACTAATATAATTATGACTTTAGCTCCCACTAAATCCAATGACGCTGATTGAGTGGACAAACTATTTAGAAAATCAGGTAAAAGTGCTAGAAGGACTCGCGACACAAAGGTCCACAAACAACCTAAAGAGCAACTGCAAAAATAAATTGTCATCCATCCGATTTATGATAGTGCCAACCGTTGCTTAACTTGGATTGTTTTGTTGTTAGAGAGATAAAATAAACAAACCCCCTTATAATATTTTATCTTAACTATCAGTTCATTCCGTTTACCCTAAATAAATAGATCTTTAAAAACTATTCTAGAACAAAAGATAAAATACTATGTAATATCTATCAATCCGCATTTAGTCCGCGTAGTTTATCATATCTAATAAGACAACTAAGAAATATGTTACTGAAAACAACAAATGGGGTGTTAATGAAGACAAATAACAAATTGTTAAGGATACCAAGCCCCAGTTTTATAAATGTGAATTAGGGCTTTATAATTATACTAGTTTTTTCCCGCGGCTTCACACGCGTTTTTTGGAGTTAAAACTGGAGTAATTATAAATGTTATTATGCATAACCTTCCTTTTGATTCACTCCATCCATTAAAAACACCCCATCAAAATCTTTCGTAGTTTTAAAGATCTAAGCATACATACATACATACAACAACAAACACGATTTTGCATTATACTATATTATTCCAAGGGAGCATTTAATCGGAAAAAAGTATCCTATCACCCAAGTCAGCTCATACCCCGTCTGTATACCAAATTTCATCAAAATCCGTTCAGTAGTTTCAGTGTGATTGACGTAAAAGCATCCAATTTTATTAATTAGTGTACATTTATAATATAAGTGTGATTAGTACCATTGTACGAACGAAATTCTTAGTTAGCCTTAGATTCTATCTAAATATCTATGTATGCTACACTGACTAAGCGTAAAATTTTCATGATATAATTTGTTTAATGAAATCTATAATATGGAGGCATTGTTTAATAGCAACTGAAATTTCCTTTAGCACTGTTTCGCTTTATAAATAGAATTCAAATCTCTGAACAAATCCCATACTAACAAATCCTGTCATTTCCAGAGATATTGTATTATTATTTATTCATCATTTTGTGCAAATAATTGCTTTTGAATATTGTTTTGAATGTCAGTTTAGCTTTGGTTTAAAATATTTGAAATTTATACATCCTACTAATATTATAAATGCGAAAGTTTGTAAGGATGTGTGTGTGTTTGTTGCTCTTTCACGCAAAAACTATTGAACCGATTGCAATTAAATTTGGTACGTAGACAGCTGGACAACTGGAATATCATATAGGCAACTTTTTTTTCCCGTTATTCCTACGGGATACGGACTTACGCCTACGCCTTTGAAACCGATAGTTAACTACATAAAGCTTAGGAAATACTGGCCTGATTTGAAAACTTTTTTAAGTGTTAGATAGTCTATTAAGATGGCTGTAAGTTATATAACATCATGTATCACGTAGACGAAACCTTGCTGCACAACTAGTATTTTATAGTTGCTCTTATTTCTTATCAATAAGAATAAGAAAGGCATTTAATGGACGTCCAAGTTTCTTTGGGACTTGGGTTAAATGCATTTCACATCGACTTTCCAGAACTAGTAAAAAGTTTTAACCTTCTTTGTTTTTTCCTAGTCTCCATCGGAATAAAACGAGGACCCTGTAGCACTACAGGAACATGTTAAACATTGCAGAAAAGTGCGGTAAAGAAAACTAGTACGTATTAAAATATACATAGAACACAATATTTATGCCACTTATTTTAACTAATAACTAACTTTAACAAAAAATCTAACACAAAATTGTCAGAACTAGACCAAGCTTAAAAAGGACCACACAGAAATCAGCTTTCAAAAAAAAATCTTCTAAATCGGTTCACCCAGTCAAACATTCTGAGGTAAAAAAGCAAGAAAAGAAATAGTCGAATTGATAGCCTCGTTTTGTTGAAGTCGGTTGAAAATGAGGTAATTAACATTGATTGAACGTTACGAAACGTAACGATTCAATACCCATTTAACAGTCAGAGACTTTAAACTTATTAAAATTAATTAGTGTGACAGAAGCAAAGCGGCTTAACTATCAGATTGATTTTAAATGAGACAAAAGTACATATTCATTATCATAATTCGCGCGTAAATGAAAAAATACAATATGAAATTCACTGGTAACGCAAATTCAATTATATAAATATTGTGTTTACGAATAAAATGAAGTCGCACCCAAAATGAATGACTCATTATATAATTAAACATGTAATTAAATTAGGTTAATGGAATGAAACCGCAAAAAGGTGACAGTACAGTATTGTTGCTTTTGTATACGAAAAATAAGAGAAAAGATAAATATTTTAGATTGTCTTCTACCGTTATATTTGAAGGGAGTTTGCCGTAGAAATAGAAGCTATTTATACTGGATACATTCAACGAAGAATTAACTAAATCATTTTATATATTTGGTACATTATTTATTACACATAGAAATTTTAACAAAAACAGAAAATTGAGTTAAAAGAGCGGCTTTAGAAATTCATTATTTATGTTAAATTAAAATTTACGTTGTAAATTGTATAAATAATTAATTAATAGTACATTAAATTTAATGTACTAACATATTTTTTAAGCATACTTATACTAATGAAATGACCTTTTGTAGTTGCTTTAATAAATTAATATCCCATAAATAAACCTGTAAAGATATTTTTGTATGTGGTATTCGAGCACGCTTCGGCACTTCCCCGAGCGAGCTGGCGCAATTCGTACCGAATCATGCTCGAATCCCGCATCATTTGTAATCTGGTGCCTCTCATGTGGTCCCATTTTAATTTGGTTTAGAGTAATAATTCATTTTATCTCCTTCTCAATATCCAAAGTTATACGACACATCATTATAAAAATACCCAAAAATGCTGATATTATCGCCATGCAGATACATATTAATGTACATTTCTGATTACGTTTTTGAGCGTTATTTTCAATTGTTTTTAAGATCCCCCAGATAAACAGCACAATAATCCCTAATATGTTTGAAGGTAAAATTACAAATCACGTATACGTGAAATGTAATTTCAAGCATATGCTTGAAAGTAATTCTTGTAGCTTTAAAGAACTTTTCAACGGTAAGACATGTTGAATTAACTCTCTTATTTCCTCCGTCAACAGATTCCGAATATAACAAGCTACATATCTCTATTCAGTTGTGGATAATGTTTTCCTTAACAGGCACTCAACCTCCTCAAGATTATATAACCCCAATATTATTCAATATGGCAGCCAATTCCACAATGCTGTTTGATAGAATTATTGTGGTCTAGAGCACTTATCATATCTTCTTCCTGTTGGAGAAGTTGCTATGTAAGAGTATACAATTCATAAATATTGATGGGTATATAGTTATGACCAAATGTTTTTATACAAACTCTTTATAGAGATGTTTCTCTCGTGGTATTAAGTATAGTGATCCAAGGATGTTCATATTATTGAAATTTGGACCCAATCCGTAATTTTGTAAAACGTATTTTGTTTGCTGATCATTGATTGTGCTTTATGTGGATGCTATTTTATATACGAATAGTTTAAACTACCTACATAAATAAATAATTACGCAATCATAACTTCATCATTCACGCACTACACTTTCGGAACTAGGAATATACAAGCTTAATATTTTAACATAATTAGGTCAAGATGTTTAAATACATAGGCGTTTCGTTTCTAATTTTCCAATAAAAAAGGTTTTTTTGTTTTTCATATTTATGTAAAAATAAATAATAAAAGATCCAAATCAAGATGGATTCGTGGTCATAAATAGCATGGTTGACCAATTTTTTTGTAATTACTCTTTAGATTAATATTACTCCTAGTGTAGTACTCACGAGACTCACAGTTGATCGTTTTAAAATTTTAAAACTATTGTAAAAACCTACATGAAACTTGAGTGACATCCTTATAAACGCGATGTTTTTCTCTCTTTCACGTCGTAACTAATTTTATGAGAATGTCTGTCTAGATATAGTTATGATGCTATAGGGTATATACAGGCTACTTTATATCACGGAAAACCATAATTCTCTTGATCATTTTCTTTAACTATCTACTTAATTTCTAACCAAAGTTAAGTACCACTTAAAAGCATAATAGTTATATGGCGCATTAATAATACTCTCTTGTTAATAACGTTATTTACTAGTTATATTATAATCCTTTGATACTGTTTACTCATGTGCAAACATCAAGCCTTTTTGGTCTCAACGCCTCATAAATACAAAGAATTATTAAGGTTCCATACAACCTTTCCCAATACCATTATTGTAAATCAGATTTAACAATACACGTGCTGTAAGGGATTCAATCTATTAGTACAATAAACCACGGGATTGTATAATATCATGTATCAATTGTATTTAGATGATTGGTTTATGCATATTAACCTCAATTATATTATTACTATATTTCAGCTCGCGGCTTCGCACGCGTAGTCACTGGAAAATAAATAGTTTGAAGTTTTTCTTGCACAGATTTCGTATATCGATATCGTTTCAGTCTTATGTACTTTCTCGGATGTACATTTATAATCTCTGTACAAATTTTTGTCGAAATTGGTAAGCGGTTGAGGCGTAAGTTAGAGACAGACAGAGAAATTTGTTTTCGCATTATAATATTAAATATAGAGTAGACTATTCTCTATATACGTTTTACATCGTACATAATAAGTTTAATATATCTTATGAAAATATTAGTAGTGTATTACTAAATTTCAAACATTATATAAATAGAAATAAGAATATGGGCACGCATACCCTAAACATTCTTGATTTTGGCTATGCGTGTTAAAGCCTAAAATTTTATAACTTAACAGAAAGTTATTATGCACGTTTAATTTATTTTTATAAAAATCTCAGATATCATCGTAGAATACCATTTTTCAAAATTTACAAATGAATATCAACACAACAAAAGGCTCTCTAATCACGTGTAAACTATCGATACCTAACGTATTCGAAGCATGAAATTGATGGATCAAAGAAAATGTTTACATAAATCAATAAGAAACTAACTTCATAATATTTAACTTGTGTCACAATATCCCCTCAAATTTTCAGCTATATATCTAATGCACTACGAAAATCCATTAAGTAAGCACGACTCATCCTGACTAGACTATAAGCGGACTTCTAATGTTTACCATCATTCATCGCGTGTCAATCCTTGACAGATTGTAGTGAATTTAAAATAACCACCTACCTACATCCGCCACATAACTAAGGCTCCCGTCCCATTCGCCTGCTGGAACACTCGCGTACCAACTTATTTGTCATCAATTAATTGTTTTGAACGAGACTCGCGGCGTACACAGCGAAAAGATACGCGGCTGATATACCGCGCACTCGTTTTCAACTGCTGTTCCTGGCGATCGCGCTTGGCCGTTCCCCGACGCGCATGCGCACTGAATTCTTTAATACGGCCACAAATTTTTCTCACCGAATTACAAAACCGCAGCCGTAGGTAGCACTTGGGATTTCCACGTAATGTAATCACCGGTACAACAGAATGTAACGAGATTTTTTTCGTTCAAACGAGTGATATTCACATGGTAGTGTATTTATAGACTCGCTTGTTAATTGAGAATGTCTGTACGGAGTTCTTTTAAAGACAAAAGACGAACAACCCCTACGCCTTCCCCTAACGCTTCCCACTTCCTATAAACAATACGACATCTTGTAACAGCTCTTGCATCATGTAACGTTAATGTGGAATATTTTACGCTTGAAATTTTCGCAGCTTTTCACATAACGTATAATAAGAAGGCGCTCGCTTTTCTGTAAACAAAAATATTTGCTTTTTTATGTAAAACTGAGCCAAGACGGAGTTTGTGCGTCACTTGATTTTGTCACCACATATAAACTCACAATAATAATCGTTTTTCTCAACTTGGTTGCCAATTATTTACACATTTTTTATCCTACTTCGAAAGTTTGTGAGGATGGATATATGTTTATATGTATGTTTGTTACTCTTTCACGCAAAAATTATTGAACCGATTGCAATGAAATTTGGTACGTTGGTAGCTGGACAACTGAAATAATACATAAGCTTTTTCATCTTTTTATCCAGATATTTCTACGCAATACAGACTTACGCGGGTGAAAGCGCAGGGCGAGGCAGTGTTCTATGATAGAACATACAGCAGTGTTCATAATCACGTGTGATTTTATCTAATATTTCTAAAAATTATGACAGGTTTTGAATTCGTAGCATATTATAATTTTATATTTTTTATTCTTTGAATATTACATTTACAATATTATTTCGATAAGTTTTGTATCACATTTAGTTTTTGTTTCGTATACAGTAAATATCAATCAAACAGCGTTCTCAGGATAAATTTAAACTGTATTGTAACCACATGCTACGAAGCGACGTTTCTGGAGAGGGAAGTATAACTCTACTGTCAAATATCAAACTCAACATATCAACTATCGGTTGCAAAACCCACAAAGTTATCGTGTAATTAAACAAAAAAAAACACCGAGGAGAATCTCCATCGTTGCAACGTCGTTTAAAAATGTTACAAAAATATGGCGTAGGCGTAGAAGATGAATTATTGTTTATTTAATTGCTTATTGAAAAAAACATAATAATAACCACAACACATTAAATTCTGAAAGGGCCTCTTCGTGTTGGACCTATTTCCCCACGTAAGCCTTCCAAAAGACCGGGTATTATCCTTCTGGTGGTTCCCGAGTATTATGGAATGAGATACATAATAATTAAAACTATTATATTAGCTGCATATATAATCTGTCACAGATTAAATAGGCCAACGACGACGACGACGAATTGTTTATTAAAAACTATACAAAGCGAATGCAATGCAATATGATTTTTTTTTTAAATGTCAGTGTAGTGCACCAGGCAGTATCTCATGTCAGAAATCTGATCCACCTTTGCCATTTGCAATGGCATCATGGGCAGTGGTGACTGCTTACTATGAGGTGAACCGAACAAACAGCTCAGTTTGCTCGCTATGAAAAAAAAATCTCCACGTACATTTAAATATAAAAATAACCTAATCCCTTTATCATCTTTTCATCAAATATTTTTTACGCAACATTTTAATCTCTCGCCGGGATTACTGAATAATTTAATAGTTTATTCATTCAGGCGGCGGGTTATTATCGTCCGTTAATTAGAGCGAATTTGTTTTAAGTGTTCTTCTCGGGGGTCTTGATGGGTCGACAAATTCTGGTAGTAAAATTCTTAGCTAATTTAAAAATCTTAATGCCTGCTTTAGTTGAGCAAAGTTTTGATTTGAAAAGAACAAGCCATTACAGAATTCATCCCAAATTCTTAAAGTTACAATTGTGTTTTATTGAATCATTGAGAATGACATTACATTTTTGCCATAATTTTTAGTATAGACTGATAAGAGAATCGATATTGAATAAAAGGCATTAGTGATATCGATTTAAGGTCTATTCCCATACCTGTTCGGATGTTTGACTGGATAGTCCTGAGATTTTACCCGCATTTAAATTTACATTTGATAATTGCCGATCCCATTCTGTGTCTACCCATATTGAAGGATTTTTTATCCTACTTCGAAAGTTTGTGAGGATGGATATATGTTTATATGTATGTTTGTTACGCTTTCACGCAAAAATTATTGAACCGATTGCAATGAAATTTGGTACGTTGGTAGCTGGACAACTGAAATAATACATAGGCTTTTTCATCTTTTTATCCAGATATTTCTACGCGATACAGACTCACGCGGGTGAAAGCGCAGGGCGAGGTAGTGTTCTATGATAGAATATACAGCAGTGTTGATAATCACATGTGATTTTATCTAATATTTCTAAAAATGATGACAGGTTTTGAATTCGTAGCATATTATAATTTTATATTTTTTATTCTTTGAATATTACATTTACAATATTATTTCGATAAGTTTTGTATCACATTTAGTTTTTGTTTCGTATACAGTAAATATCAATCAAACAGCGTACTCAGGATATATTTAAACTACTCGTATATTGTAACCACATGCTACGAAGCGACGTTTCTGGAGAGGGAAGTACAACTCTTCTGTCAAATATCAAACTCAAAATATCAACTATCGGTTGCAAAACCCACAAAGCTATCGTGTAATTAAACAAAAAAACCGTCGAGGAGAATCTCTATCGTTCCAACGTCGTTTAAAAATGTTACAAAAATATGGCGTAGGCGTAGAAGATGAAACATTATTGTTTATTGAAAAAAAAAAATAATAATAATAACCACAACACATTAAATTCTGAAAGGGCCTCTTCGTGTTGGACCTGTTTCCCCACGTAAGCCTTCCAAAAGAACGGGTATTATCCTTCTGGTGGTTCCCGAGTATTATGGAATGAGATACATAATAATTAAAAGTATTATATAATTTGTATTTCAGTGTAGTGCACCAGGCAGTATCTCATGTCAGAAAACTGATCCACCTCTGCAAATGATCATGGGCAGTGGTGACTACTTACTATCAGGCGAATCGAACAAACAGCTGTTTGCCCGCTATGAAAAAAAATCTCCACGTACATTTAAATATAAAAATAACCTAATCCCTTTATCATCTTTTCATCAAATATTTTTTACGCAACATTTTAATCTCTCGCCGGGATTACTGAATAATTTAATAGTTTATTCATTCAGGCGGCGGGTTATTATCGTCCGTTAATTAGAGCGAATTTGTTTTAAGTGTTCTTCTCGGGGGTCTTGATGGGTCGACAAATTCTGGTAGTAAAATTCTTAGCTAATTTAAAAATCTTAATGCCTGCTTTAGTTGAGCAAAGTTTTGATTTGAAAAGAACAAGCCATTACAGAATTCATCCCAAATTCTAAAAGTTACAATTGTGTTTTATTGAATCATTGAGAATGACATTACATTTTTGCCATAATTTTTATTATAGACTGATAAGAGAATCGATATTGAATAAAGGGCATTAGTGATATCGATTTAAGGTCTATTCCCATACCTGATCGGATGTTTGACTGGATAGTCCCGAGATTTTACCCGCATTTAAATTTACATTTGATAATTGCCAATCCCATTCTGTGTCTACCCATATTGAAGGAGATTTGGATTACAACGATTATCTGACATTTTGTCAGCTTTAATAATTTTCATAGCATGAAAATCGGTCCATCCGTTGGAGAGCTCCGATGTCACACAAAGACAGATATTGACATCATACTTATAAACCCTTTTTTGCGTCGAGGTTAAACATCAGACCAAATAGATACAAAACCTTTTATGATAAAACCTCCTGTCTTCCTGTTGGATACAGGGCTGATACATTTCATATCCGTTTGACTGATCGATTTCCTTTATATAGGTGATTAGCCTTTACATCGTGTCAGAGAGAAAGTTCTTTTCATATTATTTACCGGGAATCGAATCCAATATTCATCAAACAGCTGAAGTACTTGCGCCTTGGCTAATGTAGGAACATTTTATTTTATATATATATATTGAATCGTCTAAAAACTATGAAGAAACTATAGAATATTGTTACAGTATCTAGTATAGTATTCGTAGTTTTAGTAGTTACAGTATCTAGTATATATCCTAGTATTGATTTGGTACCTTTGGTATGGGTGAGCCGATTTGATGATTCTTTTTTCATTTGAAAGCTGGTGCCTCCCGTGTGGTCCAATTTAAATTTGCTTTAGTTCTGTCAATTAAAATGCGGTATAGTTTTATGTTAAAAATATTTATTAAAGTCACTTACCCAACGACGAATCAATATCATATTTACTCTATAGTATACATATATCTAATATATAAAATTCTCGTGTCACAGTTTGACCGATTTTGATGAAATTTTTTGTGCTTATCCGGTATCTATGAGAATCGGCCAACATCTATTTTTCATACCCCTAAATGATAAGAGTAAGGCAGAACAGCGCATGCCGGGTGCAGCTAGTTATATATAATAAACGTATCACGTAAGTAGTAAGTGATTATACATTTAAATTTCCAGACTATCTTCCCCATCGCTTTGATCCAACCATGTCTTCCGGCGCTAACGATTGCGCTAGTTACTTGTGGTTGGAGTTAATTAAACTCCACTTCAAACGAAAAAATGTTGAGTTTTTTATCAAAAAACAAACGAAAATAGAATGACCTTAATTATATAACGGTAAATAATTATTCATCGATTTTAATTTGTTGTTATAATAAGAAAAACCACTTTCATTACATAGTCAATAATTGCAATCAACAGAACATGATTTCCACGAACAAAGACGCCCGTACAGCTAGCGGTCATTCAATAAGGAAGCAGAAAGCCGAGCAAAACCCAAGGGTTGGTTTTTATAAATAACAACGTATCATTTTCCTCCAAATTATTTTCGCCTAATAAGAAGGAAAAATATAAGAAAGAAACGTCAGCATTTAACGCTGCTTAAGGCGATGAATAGTACAAATATTTTAGGGTAGAAGTTCGTCACGTAGCGGGCGGCGCCTCCCGTGGCGTTCAGGAAATGCCTACGCGTCCGCCGCGCGATATGAAATGTTCGGATCCGAATCTACACTGAAATGGAAGAGTCTTAATTAATAATTAAGGCTTCTTAATAATCTCACTTAGTAAATATCCTAAGTGAGTTTATTTAAACCATTATAATAATTATTAATATTAAACCATTATAATAATCATTTTTCATAGGTCGTACTATTAACTGTTTTCATAATTAAAATGATTTAATATGCTCTTTGCTTATAGACATATTTTTTATATTTGTGAAAATCATCCTCATTCAACAAGTCCCATAAATATTAACGACACGCTCAAGGGCGTCCCCCCTTTACGGGGACCACGTAGTAACTAAAACAAAGTTATGTGAATTTTATACGCAAAAATATAGCTTACGACGCTTACAGGTAACGTAGCTTTCTATTGGTTGAATGTTATAAATAAAATAAAATGCGTCCCTTCTAGTAAGTCTATATCTCTATGTAAATAGGTATCATAGGCATACGAGCGAAGCGATGCGTTATACAAGCGATTTTACATCACCACTTTTTATATACCCATTCTCTGATTAACATTTTATTACAAAAACATAAATGTTTATTCTCCGTGATTTTGTGCTCATTGTTGAATATGCTCGAATGCTTTTTGTTAATTTATTCACATAATTTCATAATTTAAAACGATATTATATCAGTGTACTTTTATTATATACATATTTTGATGGTGACATAATGGAAAAACAATTTGTGTTTTGTTTATGTTCTGTTTCTGAGAAGAAGGAAAAAGATTTTAAAACCGTATTCCGACATTCCGTTTATGACCGCCTTCTTGTTACAAAGGTTAACGCGTGAGCGTTGAACCGAGGGGTCCTGGGTACGTTTCCCGGAGGGGACGCACAAAAAAATGTCACGGTCTGGCTGGACAAAGAAGGCAGATCACGTACTTGTGCAAAAGGGTAATAGATCAGTGTAATAGATGTAAATAATTTGCTCCATACCCCACAAGGGGACACGGGACTTCACAATTTTTGTTTAAATTTCGACATTTCCTACGTAGATATACTTAATATTCATATAGACTTAATTTTTCGCCCCAAAGACTGAATGACTGATATACTTAATATTTGGCTCTAAATAATTGCATTTAAATGATTTTTATAATGCTTGAACCAAGCTCGTTAGCTTGAACCGATCTGAGATCGATGTTAATCACAGCTATCACATACTTGTATAAGTAAAAAAAATCTGTACATCTGCTTCAAAGAGATATGCGGTAGACATATCTTTTTCCACAATTTCTGTCTGTCTATCTGTTTGTTCAGTTTTCAAATCTTGAACTCTGACTTGTACCTTTTAACTATATGGGGAAAATAAACGTAATTGTATGCTAAGAAATGTTTTCGTGTATAAAAGTATGTTAAGAAAATTGTTTGTCAGGTAATTAGTATCCAGCGTTGTTAATTGAATAAATATTGCTGAGCGATATTCCACTATACATACTATTTCCTGGAGTGAGTCAGCGGATTTCGGCGAGCCAAATAGATCGAATCCACGGCAAATATTCTAATGATTTCCGCAGCAAGTTTGTCTAAGTTACAATTCCATCTTGTTAAAACTTACCCTCTGTAGTGACTTTGACAGATTTATGGGAGGAAGTTAATACTCTATAATATAAGGCTTCAAGCGGATCTGTATTGACGTTCAATTGCTTTGGGTAAGAGTAATGTATGTCACGATGCTTTTTATATAGAAAGCTGCTACTTGTACATTATGTACATGAAATTAGAGCGGATTGAAAGGTGATGATGTATCCTTTTATCATTATCATATTATACTAAAGTCGGGGATCGAGACCGAACGAGTGAGCAAGAAATAAAAAGATTTTTGAATTTGTCTGGAAAGGATCTACATTACCACAGCTCGAGTCAGTGAAGGAAACAATCGTGAGAAAACTGACATATTGGAGACGCAAAAGTTTGATGACATGTGACCTTTGTCGACCAGCACTCGGCCAGCGTGGTGGATTATGGCTTGAACCCTCATAGGAGGCCTCGTGAATATATTATATGGGCTGATCATGATGGTAAAATGCGTAAAATGTAGACCATTTTACGAAATCTGATCATATGGTAGCGTAAGAGTAGTTATATAGAAATCGAATGCAAAACATTAATATTTTTTCAACAATACAATAAACCAATGAAAAAGACATTACACACACCACCATGCATTTAACACGCACACGTATCTATTTCGTTTACGGTCTTATTACTTTTGGTATGGTGGTTGTATAATTTATTCAATGCAAATTGGCAAACCCTGTTTTGCATAAAAAAATATACATCAATAAATTACATAACTTTGGACTTAAAAATACATTCAGCAAAAGTTCCTCTGCCACATTTCAGTACAATTTTCCATCGCATTACATATTATTATGAGAGTTGAAATCAGAGTAATTTTAAAATTAACCCCGATTGGCGCGAACTAAATTAATTAAAATATTAATATTGCAAATGTAGCATATTCAACTTCGCGCTTAAATAAATCAGCAGATGACAGTTTGCCTAATTGTCTGTTTGACCTAGATTACACTACAGTTGGCAGTTGGTTTTTATAGAAATATGGTGTTATAGTATATTATGTTTACGTTTCATTTTCTACAAAACAAATCAACATGGTTTAAAAAGCCTTTTTAAACCATCATCCGTTAATTTTTTAACCGTTTTTTTCAATCTTAAAACGATGCTTCAGCGTGTTACACATAGTGTGGTGAACAACAACATAAGTAATTGAGCTTATTGCCTTTTTAGAAACTAAATTAAAAGTATAAAAAACTGATTTGTGGAGTTCCTTAGAAGTGGCTCAATAGTCTATGGCGTTGCGAAAGCTAAGTGAAAGGCGCAGACGCATTTCGAAGTATTATGAGTTATTTAGATGACTTTTAGAATTGACGGGCCAATAAAAGGATTGTTCGTTAGGTTTATACACCCCTTTTAATTGTTTTAATATTGTTACTTAAAATGTTATAAGTAAATTTTTTATGATAATATAAATGTGCTTTTGTATAAATTACCCATATGATAATATTAGATATATATCATAATTATATATTTTAAAATTGAATTATTTCTCAATCCTATATAACTTTGACTCACCTATGCTAGACAAAAAATGGAATAGTCGACTGTATTCAACGTTTGCCCTCACCCATACTACAATAGCACTAGGTTTCAACACCTGACGGGTGTAGTGTGACGGAGCAGATTATTGGCTCAGTAAATCAGTTAGATTGGACGCGTTTACCGTCGGTGCATGTCTCAGACCTAACAATACTATATTCGGGTATTGCCAATGCGTACAATAATAGAAGATAATGTCGATTAGAGATATGTAAGGTTTGGATAAGGATGGAATTATAAACATAAGTGCAAAGAATATATTAAATTGGAGTGCCTATTTGTAATTTGAAAAGCACGTTTTTTTGCATAATATGAATAAATGATCTGTACCTATTTAGTATCGAAATGATAAGACCCGTTTAAACATTCTCTGGCAAATAGCTGATGTGACGGGAAAAAACAGGGTATTATTTGGAAAAATACGAAATAAAAGTGGCTCGTAACACCTAATTTAAAATCATACGGTCTCAATTGCGATTCTTAACTGATCAATAAGTACTGAATTGATTTCGAAACTAAAAGATATAAATTTATAGTCAAAGCGTGTAATCTGGAGAGCAAAATAATAAATTTTTTTAGTTGTTGCTTGTGTAGGCAATTTACAAATAATGAACGCAATTGTAAATATCCTAGTAATTTCACAGAGCTTTCATCTTATTATAAATGTGACACTGGAAGAGGTCAAAGGATCATTCAGGACTATCACTCATCAAGGTGCAAATGCCATAATACATACTATCAACTAAGTATACGCCGATCTTCTAACATACAATATATTGAGCGGGTAATGTGCAAATGTAAATTTCCCCATTTTGTGTATTCATTATTATCATCAGCCCATATATGTTCCCACTGCTGGGACACAAGCCTGCTATGAGGGTTAAGGCCATAATCCACCACGCTGGCCAAGTGCGGATTGGCAGATGTCACATGTCGTCGAACTTTTTGATTCTCGGACATGCCGGTTTCCTCACGATGTTTTCCTTCACCGTTTTAAGCAGTGGTGATGTTATCTACATGCACAGATAAATTGAAAAATCTATTTATTTCCTGCACGCTCGCCCGGTCTCGAACCCCGACTTATCGGTTTTAAAGTCCGAGGTTCTCACCACTGAGCCACCACTGCTTTTTTGTACATTACTGCACTGCTTTATTATACATACACATTTTGTGTATATTATGTCGAAAATGTGAAATGAGGATATCAGAGATGTCTTAGAAAACCCTAGGTCCACCAAAAAATGTAGTTGAAATCGAACGGTGAAATAGATAACTAACACATATGCTCCAAGTCCCATAATGGATAAATGCACTATATTGTGGGTTGTAAGAATCAGAGCTACGCTATAATATATACTAAGAACATAAAAAACACTTACGAGTTAATAAAAGATAGTAAATAAACAGGTAGATAATAGGTTATAACCTAAATAATGAAAAAATTGTACGTAATTTTTTCATTTACGCAAAATTTGTTTATTTCATCACACATTTTTTGCAGTAAAATCTTTTATATTCATAATAAAACCATTTATTATATATGTTATTTTCATGCAGAACATGTTTTGAACACTTAAACGTATTTCTTTATGCACATTTTAACGTACTTTTCGATCATGTTTGTACTTGTTACGGTTTTATTATTTATGATATTATAGAATGTTTGTATAAAGGCTGAAACTTTAAATAAAATATACGTTGATTCTTCATATATCAATATATTTTATTGAAATTTTTAGATATTGTATAGAAAACATATTGAAATATATAATGGTGAGTTAAATGTATCATAAAATTTATATCAAGTACCATGGTAAGCTTATTGCTTATCAGTTTACATCGGGTAACTGCGACCAAAATCACGTTAGGTATAAACCACTAATTTTGAATAAATGTGGTATGGTGATAGGTGTTAGAAGTAGACTATAATTATTAACACATGGCAAGATTTCACAATATACCAATATAAAGTGAAATCTCTGGTTTAATATTAGTATTAACCATAACAGTAGACTGTGGAGAAAGTATTTGACCTATATGCCTAAGAATTTCTCGTGCTCTCTCGTATGTTATGCTGGTATGTTTTGTCTATAATTCTTTTTATTGTTATTTAAGATATGTCATAGTTTGGGATTATAAAATACACAAAATGAAATGTGCTTTAGAACTGTCTAAGTGTATTCGTAACGTCATTACGCCGTGTCAAACCTCATAAAGAACTAAGATTTCGAGTCCTCTGTGGATACAAGATTCAAACTAAAAGCAGAGCTCGCTAGTAACAGCAAAATAAACAGCTCAGCGCTAGCTTCCTACAAATGCACGAAAAGTGCAATCGCCATACATTACACGAAGACGTTAACTTCAGTCTCAAGTGTTACAAATTACAAAGCAAAATGATTTATATGCAGTCATTTATTGTAGTTGAAATGGGAAGCATTAGAGCTTAGTAAATAGCACATTTAGGTGAGTCTGCACTAACTCAGATTGTGGCGTCACGTTTATGCCATTAGTACAGGTGCAAGCTTGATACATCCGTTGGCCACTCGTTTTATTTTATTAGGATTGTTGTATGTCTTTTGCGAACATCGAGAGGATATATGCTGTATTCTTCATTATAGTACTGATTTAGGCTAATCTGATCGATGCGGGAAAAATTTATAGGATATTATGTGCATATGGTATAACAGGCGGTTTATCGACAGAGCAGTGGTAAGGAATTTGGGCTTAAATCGAAAAGTCGGGGTTTTAACCAGACGAGCTTACAAGAAATTGATTTTTCAATTTATCGGCACATATCTACATCACCACTGGTCCAAACGGTGAAGGAGAACATCGTGAAAGAACCGTCAGGTCACTGTCACAATACAACCTAAATTAAATTACTATTATTTAATATTATTTAGATAGTATTTATGCGTGATGACAATTCCACCTCTGTCTAGGTTTTTGCTGTTTTTGAAATGTATTTAATTATGAATATATATCTACAATATTAAAATGTTAAGTGATGTGTACATTATTTGAATTGTACATGGCATTTTTAGTTAAACGTAGTGTTACATTTTTACAAACTCTATGATATTGCACTCGGATATAGTCATTTAAATCCAATAGCACTTCCTTCTGTATATTCTTCTATTCTAGTGTTTTACGTGATATCACTGCTCTTAGCTACTACCATTATAGTTACATGATATGTGAACGCGCCCTTATATTGTGGTTAGGTTACATTGGAGATTTATGTTTGTATCATATTGATAATCCAGTTATTCTTAATACCTTGTTAATCTGAATTGAGTAAGAAGTTAATCAGCTGTGATTTCTTTATACGATTTTTGCACAAGCTGTTTACTGTTTCAAGGAAGTATATCTTCAAGTTAAATCATGGTCTGAGAAAAGTGTTTGTTTATACTTCTTCGGATATTTGAATCATTACTATATCGTATGAAATGTTTCTTTAAATATCCATCAATGTATAGGATTTTACCCTATTTGGTAACTAAAATCACAGTAACCACTACAATTACGTCACACCATAAACGAGATCTCTCATTTTATTAGCCACGTCTTCAGTCTTCTAGAATAATAAAATTTCCGAAGCGCTTCAACAACGTCAGTTATAGTCTGCGTTTGTATTTTAGCGTCCGAAGCGATCACCGCTCCGACCGCAGAATTTCTCGCTCTACTAATTTTATATGAAACAAACTGGCGTCTCTGAGCGCAATCTGTAATGTTTTTGAGCTTTATTTGTTGAAAACTGTTGCGTAGTGCTATTATTATATTAGATATATTATATTAGATCTTTTGTTTTTGTGGCGGACTACAGATTTAATGCTTTTAGACACGACAATACACAAATGTACCTTTTGGGTGATACGTGTTAGGTAACTTTGAGCACATATAGAAATAATATTTTGATTAAGTACAAAATAAATACTCTGATACGGATATCAGCGTGAATAAATTTTGTATTTCTTGTAAAATTTCATACGTTTTCTGAGATAATATAATCGTACTATATACTTAGAAGTATTTTTTTAAGATAAATTGATTATGTGTGTGGTGATAATGCAAAAGTGGTCAATGGTTTATTATTTTTCACTTTTTTTAATCATTTCACTTTTTATTAATACATTTTTTGCAAGATATTACTTTCAGATTAAGAATTTTGATTTACAATTTATTTAAAGGACAATTATTTATGCTAATAATTTTTGATGCCTCACGATAATAGCTACCGTTAGCTGATTCGTGGCCTCATAAAACGGGTTAAAGCCGGGTTAACATTTTTGAAACATCCATTATCCCTATCCCTAATTAGACCTTTCTAGTATGTGACTGGTCCCTGTTGTGGTAATGCGTCGGATTACAGTTGATGAATGAATTTCGCCTATTTCGGCATTAGCAATAATAATCCTATACTAATGAAGCGTCGTTTCTTGTGAATTGTCGTGATGGATGACAGGTTTTTGTGTTTTGTTTTATATTTATACGTGTAATGGAGAATTGTGTTATTTCACCATATAATATATTTAGGTTTAACCACTCACTAATATGTTTCAAGGTAATGTTCTAATAAAATTTTTGAGATTTCTAATTTATAAAAAAATATTTTCCTATCGCGATAGTTACGAATAAATAGTAAAATTACAGGGTAGCCTTTCTGGATTTCACGAAATATCGATGTTCTTAAAAAATAACTTTGTTAACATAATATGGCTAGTAAATATTCCACATATACATACAAATGCCCAAAAATTTTATAATTTTTAACTGAAATATTTATCGAGGTCAAAGAGCAAGGCATCGTACCTACGCGCGCATTTTCATACCTTATAAAACTTTACTATAACACTGTTTTTTAAGCGAGTTGCAAAACTAATGCTACAGTGATAAGTTCACGTGTTTTAACAACTTTTGCGTCGCTAAATGCATGTGTTATTTGTTCAAGTGTTTACCGTTTCTCTGTATCCACGACAAAACTTTGTTTGTTAGCATTAAGGTTCTATAGCAGGCTTTTGGTAGGCGATGGAAGCGATAAGCAATAATGTCTATGGTTAACTATATGTATGCATTTAATTATATACAGCTGAAGATTTTGTTTGATCGCGCTAATCTCAGGAAATACTGGACTGATTTAAAAAAATGGTCCCCGTTGGATATGCATGTGCTATCTGAGAACTATGCACTATAATGTATAAATAAAAGAAGATAAAGGTAGGAAGGTATATAAGCTTTAGGCAATTCTATTAACTGTCTCCTAACCTCCATTTTTCCTTCTCTGCAACATAGGTATCTTCGAAAATTTACGATGAATCTTTCTTCTAGGAAAACATGCCCCACAGTGGAGCGCATCACCATTTTCCATCAGGTGAGATTGTCGTCAAACGTCTACATATCGTGAATAAAAAAAATAGATAAATATACCCTGATTTAAGACAAGGCGGACCGTTTATCGTAATTAGTCGCTAATACGTAATTCACATGTACGAAAATTTGGTTAATATTATTCCCATTTACTCTATGATGATAATTATATTATTAATTGATTGATTTTATAATAGCAAGAATAGAATGGACTCTTAATTGAATTATTCATTTAAAAAGTTTTTTTTTCATACTGAAAGCAAGTCCAAATTGAAAATGACTGATACAGTAATGTATACCTTAATTGTTACCTTGTCAAATTATTTTCTCTTTATTAAAAACATCTTACGTTCGTTTTCAGGCCAGGAGAAAAACCTCTCCCATCTTAACGCAAAACCATTGTACCTATTTGAATGAAATTAGGTACGAAGATAGTTTGAGACCTGAAAACGGACATAAGATGTATATATAATATTATTAGGGATTTACTTGCATTTCTATTGATATAATATGATCACAAAAAGTTATCCCGGATTAATATAACAAATCGAGTTAGATTGTTTGCATGTTCACTGGAGTTATGCTTAGAGAATTTCCGATTGTTCCGAGTTGCGTTCACCTGTGGTCTATGCAATGCTGTAAATAGGTTTGCAAAGTTTACCACAATGGTTAAATTGAAACGCGGTTAGCATAATGAAGTGTGCCTTCATAACGTTTATGGCAATCAATGTTACGACCATCCAGAAAGGGGTCTAGACCAAAATTTTGTATTGGTCTATTGTCTGGCATAAAAGAGGAAGTTTGTTTCTGCTAGACTGAATTTAGTCAATGTAGGGTACGGCTAGGTTGACCACTAAATGGATAACCATTTAAATCAGTTGAAGTATTTTTACACAGTGTTGAAGTGTAAGATACGATAATATCATAAAGTTTAATAATGCTTTGTTATTACCATGTTTTCGCAATTACCAAAATTATTTTGATAGATATTAAAGTTAAGACTTCTGAAATAATATGGCTCTTAAAATATCAGAGACTCAGAGACGTGACATAGTGCTAAAATTTGGTTCATATTTTATTAGGGACTGAATAAACTTTTTTGCTGAAGGGGTTCATATAAGTAACCGAAACATTATTTTATCATTTTTGAAAAATCTCTGCAAAATATACAAGAGTACCTAATACTCAACTTACAATATAAATTTATATTAAAATTGTGTTTCAAGAATCCCATAAGATGAAAATGGATATAATTTTAAAGTATTTTAAACTAGCTCTGCCCCGCGATTTCACCCACGTTGCTTATGATAATCTTTTAAATGAACTATGCAAAACAAGCATTTTTTTATTCAAATCAAAGTTTCTGAGGTTAAAATGAAAGAAAAATAAATGTGCAAGTAGCTTTTGATAATAAAAAAAGCTTTTTTCTCGATTTCCGATAGAATTACAACTCCTATGGAAAAAAAATCGAATGTCAATGTTATTAGTAATTAAAAGATTTTTCGGCAACTTTTGTATTCACATTGCCTCATGCCAATTTTATGTAAAAGTAAAGTTCAAGATTTAGTTAATTATTTTGTTATTTCATATATTTTATGCTTGGATCTTTACCATACATCCAATGCCTATAAATAACCGGATTGATAACGAAGTCCCATATACTTAGCCCATGATTCTCACTTTCCAGCCTACTAATTCTTATATCCTACTAATATCATAAATGCGAAAGTTTGTAAGGATGTGTGTGTGTTTGTTGCTCTTTCACGCAAAAACTACAGAACCGATTGCAATGAAATTTGGTACGTAGACAGCTGGACAACTGGAATAACAAATAGGCAACTTTTTATCCCGATATTCCTACGGGATACTCAATTGCGCGGGTGAAACCGCGGGGCGCAGCAAGTTATTTATAATTCCATTCATTCTGTAGTTGCTCCAACAATTGATTTTCGTTACAACTCCAACAATTGATTTTCGTTGCTTAACATTATGTAAGGAGGTTAACACATTTATTATTTGTGGGTGTGTATTACGGAACTATGTATACATCCTTTTCATCAAGATTTGTGGTCCTTGTAAAGTGTTTTTCCTTCATGAATTTGTCGTCTTGTAATCTATATTATATACGGAAAAGGTAGTCTGGGTTACCAATGGTTATTCTTCTATGTTCAAGCCATAAAAACAACACATGCTATGAATGAAAATAATATACTTCGAGAGATTATATCGATATAGATAAAGCTAGATAAGATTACTTTAGCTATTTCCATAGTATTGGGTCCTATAAAATTCATCTGTGACCAATAGATATTGAAATTTAAAACCATATGTGTTTTATGGAGATATTATATTCGATATAAAATAATAAAACGTATGCATAAATCTTACTAATATTATAGAAGCGATAGTTTGTAAGTATGGATGTTTATTAGATTTTCACGCAAAAACTGCTCAACCGATTGCAATGAAATTTGATACGTAGAAAGCTGGACAACTGGAATAACACATAGGCAACTTTTTATCCCGATGTTCCTATGTGACTTACGCGGGTGAAACTGTTGGGCGCAGCTTGTATAGTATAATCTATAGTATTAAGTAAATCCCTAATAAAAAATCCATGGAATGTTCTAGCTTCTATATTCTCTATTCCTTTTCTTTAATTCTCATATAAATATTTTTTTTTTTTTTTTTTTTTTTTTTTTTTTTTTTTTTTATGTCATAGCGGGCAACTGAGCTGGTGGTTCGCCTGATGGTAAGCGATCACCACCGCCCATGAACATTCGCAAAGGTAGTGCCTCTACGAATGTGCTGCCCGCTTTTATGGGATAAGGGAAAAGGAAAGGATCAAAGTCTGGAAAGAAGGACTGGACTGGGATGGGAGAGGAAAAGGAAATGGGCCTCCGGCTCCCCCACTCACCTTCTATCAATTCAATCTTATGTATTTCCTTCCGATAATAAACTTGATTGCGTAGAAGATAAGAAGCGTTATTATATAATATATATTATTATATAATATATAGATATTTTATATGTTTTATTTTATTATGCCCTCACTATGAATGCAATAAAGTATATTCAATTACATTCTAATAAGCCACATCAAAACGTTTGAAGTATGCTAATATACGATAAGTACGCACACAAGTTAAGATTGGGCTTGACAAATGATGTCCGAATTTGGGGCCACAGTTCGCCACGATACTGTCCATAATAAATGGAGGTCTGCTCCGAACAGATCTGGGTGGATTACTATATATTACTAGTTGACATTATCACTGCGATATCAAGCTTTCACACTAGTGTTGGCTAGTGTGATGGCTTGACGCGTTAAATCATCGCTGATGTGTTGAGGTCTCCATCTAATATATGTATACGGTCAATAACAGTGTAATTATTCTATGGTCAATAGGAAACGCCCCAAATAAGTATAATTAAATGTAAAAGCATACTTATTAATGCTAGGAATTAATGCAGTAAAATTTTCAAACAAAACATGTTAATTCATTGATAATCATACATTCCTACAGATTATTTGTGATGTGTAATAATTACTGAACAACTTTACGTTAAAGTGTTACCTCTGTCGATGCATAAAATGAAGCATTTAGCATGTTATTCACTGGAACTAGTTTCGATTTTAACGAGTTAAAAAATGAATTTAAGACAGTACTTACATGTTTTTTCTTGCAATTAAACACTGCCATGTATATGACATCATCATAATATTACATAATATTTGTGAGTATTCTTTATATATTGAAACAATTTTATACATTCCGCATAAAAAATCTTTAAGCAAGTGATGCAGCAACTATTCGAGTCAAAAATGATACAAAATTATGCATATAACAGCGAAACTGCATTTTGCATCACCGATGCATCTTAAATATCAACACATATCATATTTTCATTCTATATATGAAGCTGGGTAACGGATGTATTAAGTCCACGACAGCTTATGTTATGACGTCGTTGGTTAAAGCCGTTTTTTGCTTTACGGTTATGTATTATACTAGCTTTTTTCCACGGCTTCGCACGTGACAATCGGAGTAGTTTATCAGATGTTATATACACGTAAACCTATCTTTTGAATCACTCTTTCTATTAAAAAAAATCTATCAAAATCCGTTGCGTAGTTTTAAAGATTTAAGCATACATAGACACAAAGAGAGTGATAGCGACTTTGTTTTATAGTATCTAGTGAAGTAATGATAGCATTAGTTTATAGTGGTATCGAGAATCTGTAAATGTTTCTTGTTTGGTTTTTAAAATGTAATTATTCTGGGTGATTTAGTGTACACAGATGATTTGGGGGTTGTTACATGAGTAAATTTTGATATTGTTATGATATGAAAATACTATAAGATAAAATAAGACTTTGGGTGTTAAATAACGTAATAGTTTTTGTAATCAGATTTGATTCGAGTATAAGGTATTAACTATATAGTATTATTAGATTAAATTGTGAATTTGTATTGAGCTGTCTGCCCTGTCTTTCTAACCTCTCGCACATGTCAGAATTTCCCTCAGGCGATAATGAGAGCGATATGTGGATACTGCACTTGACAGAGCATTCAGTTGATATAGCAAATCACTATGCTGGGTTTGTTTGAGTTTATGTGTAAACTGCAGACGATGAGATTTTACTGCCGCGAAGCCTAAACGCTTCCACGCTCCCGAATAAATTGTTCAAACCATTTTAACAATTTTTTTGTGAATCTGAGTAAATACATCCATCACGTTTCGATTTAATAACTAGTTGTTGTAATTTTTGACCTAATTTGTGTTTATTTGATTTAGAATATGTCATCTAAAACATGTAATTAAATATCAGCCTATCTATTTATATAAATCATGTTTTATAATGTATGAGTATCTGTTTTGTAAGTTGTCCTGAATAAATAAATAAGTGTTATATCCGAGGTATTCATTACGTGGTGTGCGCATATTTCTCATCTGCATTTTTATGCACTAAATGTTTTCAATGCATGTTATAATTATGAGAGAAAACCCTACGCGATATTATCACGTAACCCATACAAGATAAGGATTAGTAAAACTGCTATATAATGGGAGAAAGATAACGAATTGTACGTGAAGAAACTGGCTGCCAATAGAATTTCTAAAACTCCTCGTCTACATTTTTGCAAGCATCCTCTCATATATAGATCACTAGCTTCCGCCCGCGGGTTTGTCCGCGTGGAATTAGAACAAATTTTGCTATCCCAAGGAAGAACTTAATTGGCATAAAAGTATCCTTTTCCCGAGTCAGCTCATACCCTGTCTGTATACCAAAGTTTATAAAAATCCTTTCTGTAGTTTCAGCGTGATTGACGGACAAACATCCAACCGAGCAAACTTTCACATTTATAAATGTAAGTGCGAATGTGAATTGTGATATATATTATATACCTAGTGTGATGTGATTAAGAAAATGTACTTAGTTAACCAAGATAATAACAATGCAGTAAACCAGATATATCTTCGACGTTGAGAACAAAAATTGACGGATGGACTATTGGAAATCATACAGTACGGTAAAGACACTAAATGGCTGGAATAAATTGAAGAGGAATACTTATTCCCTACTATCCCCAGTCCCTAAAGCGTCTCAACGGAGCACGGTGGGGTTTTAATCGGTTGGAATCCGACATAACCCACGGCTCCTTCCGGGGGCCGTTGGAATGTAGGCAAAATTTCTCAAATAAAAAAGATAAAAAGCTACTGGAAGACAACAAAAAACTAAACGCATAATAATAAAAAAAAAATAACTTTACTTTACGGGAGACTATGATGTTATATGTCCAAGATATGTAGTCTAGTCTCTTAATGTTCGAAACGTCGGTTTTCTCGATTAAAAATCGCTTTAAAGATCCGTTAAAAACTCTTTAATTTCTAAATGTATAATACTCGCGTAAACTCACAAGAGAATACTTGCATAATAATAATTATAAATCTAGATGCTGTTGTCGTCTCCAGCTTTATCCAGCACAGATCTTTAGAGCTCTTTGTAACAAGTAAAGTTCAAGTAATAAGATAGTAAAGTGACGTTTATTTGCTGCTACAGCGTTATGTGTGGAAAGTTTTCAAAATTAAAACTTAATGTAGTCAACTTTACCTAAGTTTAAGTTATTACCATTTCAAATACGTTATGTAAAATTGTTAAGTTTAATATTGTGTGAATTGTAATATGTAATATTTGACTTAAAAAAAACATAAGATCCATTGTTATTAACGTATCTATACTAATATTATTAAGCTGAAGATTTTGTTTGTTTGAACGCACTTATCTCAGGAACTTCTAGTCCGATTTGCAAAATTATTTATGTGTTAGATAGCCCATTTATTGAGGAAGGCTATAGGCTATATATGTACCACAGGCGAAGCCGGAGCAGACCGCTAGCATTGAATAAAATTGTAGCAAATTTGTAAGTCTAAACATGATAATCGTAGGTGTAAGTTGTGATAATGTTTAATTTTTTTTTTATTGTGCAATACCCCGCCTGTATTTGTTTTCATGTAATTTGTCTTTTGCCCAAAGGTTTGCCTTAAAATTAAAAAGCCCTTAATATCCGTATAAAAATTGACAATGATTATGCTCTTTTGTTTATCATAAAAGCCGCAAGCAAACGTTAATGAGTATACCTAGTCTTGCCATAAATATTGTAATAAAGAAAAAAGAAAATTGTTAACTGCAAATAACATTTATTACT